>NC_138313.1:21977500-21987500 GCF_965601325.2 Salmo salar
ATTCAGAGTATTCTCATAAAGCCCTGCTATTCAGAGTATTCTCATAAAGCCCTGCTATTCAGAGTATTCTCATAAAGCCCTGCTATTCAGAGTATTCTCATAAAGCTCTGCTATTCAGAGTATTCTCATAAAGCCCTGCTATTCAGAGTATTCTCATAAATCCCTGCTATTCAGAGTATTCTCATAAAGCCCTGCTATTCAGAGTATTCTCATATAGCTCTGCTATTCAGAGTATTCTCATAAAGCCCTGCTATTCAGAGTATTCTCATATAGCTCTGCCACACTTTGGGGCTTCATTGTTCACTTGGGGAACTTCTCTCACATAAAAAACTCCATCTTGAATCCTTGGTCTGGTTATCTTGTAATCTAAAAATGGGCAGCTTTATAGGCCTCGGTAGCTGGGCAGATTAAACCTTCATTCAATGAATTCCGCTCTTTCTTCCTTGCACTCTCTCTCCCTTTCTCTCTTTCTCACTCATTCGCTCTTTTTAGTTTTTCCTCTCTCTTGTGTGTGTTTCTCTGAAAGCGATATTCTTGAGTATTGTGTTTATCAGGTGCAATATAGGGCTCAACACACCACACCAAGAGAGACACCACAGCACTGCATAAAGAGAGACCTAAGACGACATCATAGCATGACGATAACTGTATTCATGTAGGTCTTTTCATAGTGCCCTCTCCTTCACTCCCAGCACTTTGGGGTTGAACTTTTAAACTGAAATTCAGTAGCGTGTTGAAGGGATAGAGTGCTCTTAGTGTGATAGAATAAATGTAGAATAAATATATCTCTCGAAGGGCTATTAAATGAAGAAAGTCGAACTCTTCCTCTCCGAGTCGGGTTGAGTGTGTGTGTGTGTGTGTGTGTGTGTGTGTGTGTGTGTGTGTGTGTGTGTGTGTGTGTGTGTGTGTGTGTGTGTGTGTGTGTGTGTGTGTGTGTGTGTGTGTGTGTGTGTTAGAAGGGCAGTGATGCCTTGTGCAGCTTGGGAAATGTACACCTCCTGGGTGTGTATCTGTAGGGGCATGTTGTTGGACCAGGGTTAACCGGAATGCCCTGCCTGTAGCGGTTGGGTGTTTTGGTGGAGCAGGTTAGGTCACGTCGCACTGACTATTCAGCCATATTCACCTAGCGAATAGCCTAACAACCTGCCTGGCTGACAAGCTCGGCTGCGCAATCAGTGTATGAGCCTCACAACACTCAACACAGTGTACTAATCAACAAGGTTATTCCAGACCAAAATCATCAGCGCACACACACACACACACAGACAAACACTTAACACACAAACACTTGTCTTTAGCAACACCCACCACAACACACTGGCTCATAACTGAAAACAAGTTGTTTTCATCCCGAGCAACAATGACCCTTTCATAAACAACTCAATACCATCATCTCATCTGCATGGACCATCCTAAATTCAATGAGAGGCTTGCCTTAAAGAGGTGAGGGGTTTATAAATCTCCTTCATAGTTAATCACATCACAGCGTCTCTCATCCGTCCAGTAATGGAGGGGACTGGAGGGTCACGCCCAATGATGTGCATAAACCCTGGATGGCTGACGGGGTGCTGTATTGAAGCCGCCGTGCAACCATCTTGGTTCTCCTTCATAGTATATTCTATTACATACACCTTAATTAATTATTTTAAATTAAGTTCAACTGTTTTTTACTAATATTACTGTCCCCACCTCAACAAAGAAATACAAAAATACACTTGATTTTGTCCTTGAAATATTTTATTGAAATACTGTAGAATTCCCTTCATTCCTATGGAGGACCGCTCCTTCTGGGGAGTACCAATATGGCGGCTGGTGGCTTCAAATCGGCCAATACGTAGCATTAGCAATCCAGGGTTTATATATACTGTACATCATTGGTCACACCACAGATGAGGGTTCTTCACGCACAAACCCTCTTTCTTTATTCTAACAACCCAGACAGACACAACTCACAGATACCTAACTAGCACAAAGACCTAATACACAGTACCACTCAATTTACAACCATATAACAGTCCCTGTGCTATATATCGCTCCCCATCCACTTTGTTGTCAATATGTCATAACTCACAAGGAAAAAGCAACAGGACTGGGAACAGGCTTTTAATCGCCAGCCGCTAACTAGTGATGTATGTGTACTGTGTTTTGACTGGCCCTGTTCCTCTGTGTTCCTCTGTGTTCCTGTGTGTTCTCCAGGCGACGTACCGTCCGTTCCTCAGACAGGTTCTAGAGGAGATCTTCCACCCAGACAGACCTGAGTGTCCCGACATAGAACACATGTCTGGAGGCCTCACCGACCTGCTCAAGACTGGCTTCAGTATGTTCATGAAGGTGAGAGACTGAACCAACACACATATATACACACACACACACACACACACACACAGAAGAGACACACATACACGTGAGAGGTCTAGTTATGAAAGGGTCATATTTGGCTGAGATGTGTTGGATATAGAGATTGGGCCAGAGGTTTATGTAGATTTGGCACAGGGGATATGGAGATTTGGGCTTGTGGGTAAGGTATACAGTGAGGGAAAAAAGTATAATGGTAGGTTTATTTGAACAGTGAGAGACAGAATACCAACATGAAAATCCAGAAAAACGCATGTCAAAAATGTTATAAATTGATTTGCATTTTAATGAGGGAAATAAGTATTTGACCCCCTCTCAATCAGAAAGATTTCTGGCTCCCAGGTGTCTTTTATACAGGTAAGGAGCTGAGATTAGGAGCACACTCTTAAAGGGAGTGCTCCTAAGCGCAGCTTGTTACCTATAAAAAAGACACCTGTCCACAGAAGCAATCAATCAATCAGATTCCAAACTCTCCACCATGGCCAAGACCAAAGAGCTCTCCAAGGATGTCAGGGACAAGATTGTAGACATACACAAGGCTGGAATGGGCTACAAGACCATCGCCAAGCAGCTTGGTGAGAAGGTGACAACAGTTGGTGCGATTATTCGCAAATGGAAGAAACACAAAAGAACTGTCAATCTTCCTCGGCCTGGGGCTCCATGCAAGATCTCACCTCGTGGAGTTGCAATGATCATGAGAACGGTGAGGAATCAGCCCAGAACTACACGGGAGGATCTTGTCAATGGTCTCAAGGCAGCTGGGACCATCGTCACCAAGAAAACAATTGGTAACACACTACGCCGTGAAGGACTGAAATCCTGCAGCGCCCGCAAGGTCCCCCTGCTCAAGAAAGCACATATACATGCCCGTCTGAAGTTTGCCAATGAACATCCATGTACCGTCAAATCTTGGGTGAGAACCTCCTTCCCTCAGCCTGGGCATTGAAAATGGGTCGTGGATGGGTATTCCAGCATGACAATGACCCAAAACAGACGGCCAAGGCAACAAAGGAGTGGCTCAAGAAGAAGCACGTTAAGGTCCTGGAGTGGCCTAGCCAGTCTCCAGACCTTTATCCCATAGAAAATCTGTGGAGGGAGCTGAAGGTTCGAGTTGCCAAACGTCAGCCTTGAAACCTTAATGACTTAGAGAAGATCTGCAAAGAGGAGTGGGACAAAATCCCTCCAGAAATGTGTGCAAACCTGGTGGTCAACTACAAGAAACGTCAGACCTCTGTGATTGCCAACAAGGGTTTTGCCACCAAGTACTAAGTCATGTTTTGCAGAGGGGTCAAATACTTATTTCCCTCATTAAAATGCAAATCATTTTATAAAATTTTTGACATGCGTTTTTCTGGATTTTTTGTTGTTGTTATTCTGTCTCTCACTGTTCAAATAAACCTACCATTAAAATTATAGACTGATAATTTCTTTGTAAGTGGGCAAACGTACAGAATCAGCAGGGGATCAAATACTTTTTTCCCTCACTGTATACACTACAGACTCCTTTCAGTAGTCTGACTTTCCCACATCTGGTATTAGTTAGACTGGTGACTGGCCTGCATAGAGAATTAGACTGGTTGTGTAACATTGCCTAGTTTCACAGAAATGAAGACCCAAACAGACAGCCATCCAAGAAAGTCCATACCATCAAAGTAACGTTCTCTGTACCATACAATCTCCATACAGTAAAACATTGATATAAAACTCACTGACCATGCCATAAACTACTTTTCTATAAGACCTCTGTACCGTTACAGTATATGCTTTAACCATAAAACACATGCAGTGTACACCCTCTAGTCTGGAGAGAACATAATGTTCTTTCACTGTCTACCTTACCGTTAAGAGGAGACTTCTCAGTGTAGATGTACTCTAGGTGAAGGTTGTGTATTTGATCGCAGAGTTTTTGTGATGTCTTGTTTAGACAGACTGTGAGTCGTACAGACTCCCTGGCTCCTTCTCAGCGCCCCGCCGCTGTAAACCTCAGGCCACTCTGATTCAGTCTGCCGGAGACAATGAGGACGTGTCTGTCAGCAGCACGCTTTTAACTCGCACAAACAGGGAGTATGTGTTAATGTGTTTGAGTGAGTGTATGGAGAAGTGTTATATTTTGTCTTCACAGTAGTTAGTGTGGCTGGCTTCAGCTGCCGCACTTTAAATAATGTACAACTTATTTCGGACTTTTTATCAACTACTTTTCCACTCAACAAATAAAAAAATGCAGTTTTGATCACTTTCCCCAACAATTTGGACAAAAACGTGGAGATGAAATCTTAGTCTGTTTCCCTGCTACTCAAATCTGAAATCAGAACAGAAATAACTTCTACCAATCAAGACGTACAGCTGTTTTAGTAACTGCATCAACTTCTTTTCCTCTCAACTTTTTGAAGCAACTACCATTTCACCACTTTCCCAACAGCGTGGACACAAACATAGGGCATATGAACTCTTAATCAACTTCTCTGCTTTTCGAATCTGAAATCAGAACAGAGGATCTGAACCAATCAAGAAGTACAGCTGTTTTAGTAACCGCATCCACTACTTTCATTAAGCTTAGTTCCCGCTGTTGAATGAACTGTCATGGAACCTCCCGAAATGTCTACATTTAAAACATTTACCAGACGCTCTTATCCAGAGTGACTTACAGTAGTGAATGCATACATTTCATAAATTTTTCCTCCGTACTGGTCCCCCGTGGGAATCGAACCCATAACCCTGGCGTTGCAAACACCATGCTCTACCAACTGAGCCACACGGGACCATAGGACTAAAACGGGTTGTTTGGATCCTGGATACTGATTGGACAAGCAGCATTCCAAGCCATGCTGTATTGACAGACACAGGCACACCTACGCCTGCAAACAGTTCCACCTGCATTATCGCTGTGCCTCTATAAGAATACCATCATTTTTACACTGCTGTCCGAATCAACTGTTGTATTTCTCTCAACTCGCACACATTTCCCCTTGCTTCCAGCCTGGCATTTAGTTTGGTGCAGCGGAGGTTAATATAAGCCTAGCTGTCATCCTCTCCGACCTGGGAAACAATGTTCTGTACCATAGAGAACAAACGGTGTCCAGACGAGACATCAACTTTTTCTGAGCCCGGTGAAATCACGCATCAATGTCATTATTATGTCATTCAAGTCAATGGCAATAGAAGAAAAAGCTAAAACAAACGAAAATGTAGCTAATGTACAAGGTGCAATATTTGACGTGACTGAGTTAGCTGAAGTTGGCAACATCAACGCCACGTGTGTTATTTCATAGTTTTGATGTCTTCACTATTATTCTACAATGTAGAAAACAGTAAAAGAAAATCTAGAAAAACCCTTAAGTGAGTAGGTGTGTCCAAACTTTTGACTTGTACTGGATATGTGACCAATAAAATGTGATTTGATTTCAATTTAATCGAGCATCTGACCAATTGCGCAAGACTAGTTCTGGTTTAACCAAGATTACTTATTGCTTAATTATAGCACTGGGGGAGCACATTCTAAGAATGAGACAATCAGTAAACATTGTGACTTTTGACACAAATCAGCTACTTTGACCACTTTCCCAACAAGTTAGACAAAAACGTAGAGGGTATGAAATCTTAGTCTACTTCTCTGCTATTCAAATCTGAAATCAGGGAGAAAATGGGGTAATACCACCCTGGGCCATACCACCCTGAACACGCCTGATCTCGGTAGCTAAGCAGGGTCAGGCCTGGTTAGTACTTGGATGGAGGTCCACCTGGTAATATCAAGTGCTGTAAGCAAAAAAATATATAGATATTTAAAAATATATATATATATATATATATATATATATATATATATATAAAATCTGAAATCAGAACAGAAATATCTTCTACCAATCAAAGATGGTACAAAATGTAAAGCATGACTGGTTCGCTTGTGTTTATTTGTTTTGGGGGGTTTTGTAACTCAGTCGGGGTCTCAACTTACAATTGAGAGTGTAAGGTGCAAATCTGGTTGTTCATCAGCAGTTTTTCTCATGAACAGTGAATGTATCAGTATTCACTCAATTAACCATGTCAGCTAACTACTTTTTGATTTGTGAGTTAGTCTAGCCAGTTATCTAAACTTTTAAGTAATCATGGCTGAATACCGACGGGCACGTGCCCAGGGGCCCTGACCTCCAGTGGGCCCCCATTGATGAAAATAGTCACTCTCACTCAGATATCATTAACATGTGTAGAAATGTAGGAAATTAGCTTTAAAACTGCAAAAATCTCTTCCTCATGGCAAAATGAGTAGAATTTCATGAAATGTGGGGGGGTACACACATACCCAGGTACACACCCCCTTGGGGGGGCCAACCAAATCCCACTTAGGACCCCCAAAAAGGCTAGAACCAGCCCTGAAAACAAACTTATTCAACTACCATGAAAATACTTTTAAACAAGCAAGTCACACAAGTTTACTTCATGTAAAATTACATTTCTAATTTGGTTGATAGTATGTTCGCTTCCCTTTCCTTCTCATCCCTTTCTCTTCTTACCCCCCCCCCCCCCCCTTCATACCCCTTTAAGGATGCACATGTAGATGCTGTGTTTGTGTCTGTTGTTCTGTGTGTGCTGGTATAGCTAATACACAAATGCATACACCCGCATACAAAGACTCATACAAATGCGAAATACAAAATGAACACAAAGACCCATTCCCATCTGACCTACAACATTGCACACACATGTTCAGTCTCACATCCACACAAATATTTAAACGTAAACACACACACACTCATATATACACGCTACCTACTCTGAGACACATGTTGAGCCAGCCCAGGCAAACAGCCCTGATGCACATGTCAGGCCATGCAGGACCAGTCCCGCCCCCCTGCAGCTTTGATTGCACGGTTATTATTCGAAGACTGCAGATGTGGCCTTGACGCCACTTCCCAGCCAATGGAGCACAGCCATTGTCCATAGGCCAACCAATCACACACAGCACGCTCACCAGACCCTCTGACTCACACTCATGTACAAATCCGTGTATGTCTGGAATGAATGTTGTTTAAAGCCTTCGACTGAATAGTGCATTCTGACCACTGCTTTGGGCAGTGACTCAGACCAGAGAGAGGAGAGACTGAAGGACAGAAGGGGAGGCCCACTGGGCACAGACCTCACTTTAATGTCTCGTTTTGATTTACATTTGGTTGAGTTGTCAACTATTGTGAATGAAATCAACAAAAAATGGCCATGTCATTTGATCTAGGTAAAACGTTAGGTAAAGAAAAGACGAAATGCCCTCCTTACGTTGATAGCTTTTAGCAAATCCCATGAGTTTTCCACTTTGACTCAGTCATCACATAGAAATTACGTGGAAAAAAACGTTGATTCAACCAGTTTTTGCCCAGGGGGTAGTGACATATAGAGAGACAGAGAGAGAGAGAGTGAGTCAGTTTATGCTGAACTGTAATCTGGCTCCACAGATCAGAGTTTGTCTTCAGAGTCTTCATGTCTTCAGAGTTTCAGCTCACCAACCATAACATAACCTTCAATTATGTTGTGGTTAGCTTGTTCCGTTCAAATTACATGAGCTAATTCTGTCGTGTTCTTTTTATCCCAATCCCTAACCCCTCTCTAGGTGAGCCGGCCACACCCCAGCGACCACGGCCTGCTCTTTCTCTTCCTGGTGGGAGGAATCACTCCCTCTGAGCTCCGCCTGATCCGCGAGGTAGTCACCGTCTACAAGCCGGGCACACAGGTGAGAGACCCCGGCCACCTGCTCTTAATTTATCTGGGAGAGCTTGAGTCGAACAAACAACACAGAGAGGGAGGGAGGGGTTGGAGAGAGAGAGAGGGAGGGAGGGGTTGGAGAGAAAGAGGGAGGGGTTGGAGAGAGGGAGGGAGGGGTTGGAGAGAGAGAGGGAGGGGTTGGAGAGAGGGAGGGAGGGGTTGGAGAGAGAGGGAGGGAGGGGTTGGAGAGAGAGAGAGAGGGGTTGGAGAGAGAGAGGGAGGGAGGGGTTGGAGAGAGGGGTTGGAGAGAGAGAGGGAGGGGTTGGAGAGAGAGAGGGAAGGGTTGGAGAGAGAGGGAGGGATTGGAGAGAGGGAGGGAGGGGTTGGAGAGAGGGAGGGGAAGGAGTTGGAGAGAGGGAGGTGGAGGGGTTGGAGAGAGGGAGGTGGAGGGGTTGGAGAGAGGGAGGGAGGGGTTGGAGAGAGGGAGAGAGGGGTTGGAGAGAGGGAGAGAGGGGTTGGAGAGAGGGAGGAAGGGATTGGAGAGAGGGAGGGAGGGAGGGATTGGAGAGAGGGAGGGAGGGATTGGAGAGAGAGAGGGAGGGAGGGAGGGAGGGAAGGGTTGGAGAGAGAGAGGGAGGGATTGGAGAGAGAGAGAGGGGTTGGAGAGAGGGAGGGAGGGAGGGATTGGAGAGAGGGGGGAGGGGTTGGAGAGAGGGAGGGAGGGGTTGGAGACAGGGATGGAGGGGTTGGAGAGAGGGAGGAAGGGATTGAGAGAGGGATGGAGGGAGTGGTTGGAGAGAGGGAGGGAGGGATTGGAGAGAGAGAGAGGGGTTGGAGAGAGGGAGGGAGGGAGGGATTGGAGAGGGGGGGAGGGGTTGGAGAGAGGGAGAGAGGGAGGGAGGGATTGGAGAGAGGGGGGAGGGGTTGGAGAGAGGGAGGGAGGGGTTGGAGACAGGGATGGAGGGGTTGGAGAGAGGGAGGAAGGGATTGAGAGAGGGATGGAGGGAGTGGTTGGAGAGATGGAGGGAGGGATTGGAGAGAGAGAGAGGGGTTGGAGAGAGGGAGGGAGGGAGGGATTGGAGAGGGGGGGAGGGGTTGGAGAGAGGGAGGGAGGGGTTAGAGAGAGGGAGGGAGGGGTTGGAGAGAGAGAGAGGGAGGGAGGGATTAGAGAGAGAAAGGGAGGGAGGGATTGGAGAGAGAGGGGGAGGGGTTGGAGGGAGGGATGGAGGGGTTGGAGAGAGAGAGGGAGGGGTTGGAGAGAGGGAGGGAGGGATTAGAGAGAGAGGGGGAGGGAGGGATTGGAGAGAGAGGGGGAGGGATAAGAGAGGGGGAGGAAGGGGTTGGAGAGAGGGAGGGAGGGGTTGGAGAGAGAGAGGGAGGGGTGGGAGAGAGGGAGGGAGGGGAGGAGAGAGGGAGGGAGGGATTGGAGAGAGGGAGGGAGGGGTTGGAGAGAGGGAGGGAGGGGAGGAGAGAGGGAGGGAGGGATTGGAGAGAGAGGGAGGGGTTGGAGAGAGGCAGGGAGGGATTAGAGAGAGAGGTGGAGGGAGGGATTGGAGAGAGAGGGGGAGGGATAGGAGAGGGGCAGGAAGGGGTTGGAGAGAGGGAGGGAGGGGTTGGAGAGAGGGAGGGAGGGATTGGAGAGAGAGAGGGAGGGGTGGGAGAGAGGGAGGGAGGGAGGGGAGGAGAGAGGGAGGGATTGGAGAGAGGGGGAGGGGTTGGAGAAAGGGATTGGAGCGAGGGAGGGAGGGGTTGGAGAGAGGGAGGGAGGGATTGGAGAGAGAGAGAGGGAGGGAGGGATTGGAGAGAGGGAGGGATTAGAGAGAGAGGGAGGGAGGGAGGGATTGGAGAGAGAGGGGGAGGGGTTGGAGAGAGAGAGAGGGAGGGATTGGAGAGAGAGAGAGAGAGAGGGAGGGGTTGGAGGGAGGGAGGGATTAGAGAGAGGGATTGGAGAGAGGGA
>NC_138313.1:21990000-22095000 GCF_965601325.2 Salmo salar
CCTACCGCTCTTAGGGTGTGGAGAGGAGAAATGAGAGGCTCCAGTGAGATTGTGTGGTTTGGTAATGGACTGGAGTCATGGGTGTGGTGAGGAGAGGTGGAGGTTTATGAATTCGAACTACAGAACAAAACAGAGGATCTCTTTAGGCTTTTTTTCCAAAGGCATTCCCAAATGTTTACTTCAGTTGTGTTACGTTAGAGTCCTCTCCCTTCCCTTGTACTCCCCAAATCACGTTGTAAGGCAACACTTAGGTACTTATGGATTCTCTCATTCCAAACTGTGTAGAATGTAAACGTGACGTAATCTGGTCTCGTAGCTCATGACATTCAAATCAAGTTACTTTAATACATGTTTTGTTGTTTACCTTCAATCTGAATGCGTTGAATAAATCTCCTATATTTGTGAAACCCATCCATGTGAAATGGAAAGTTCTTGAATGCTAGTCGGTTAGTGTGTGTGTGTGTGTGTGTGTGTGTGTGTGTGTGTGTGTGTGTGTGAGAGAGAGAGTTGTAGGGTTGTTCTGGCTCTGGCACTAACCGAAGTGCTAACGTTCCTATAGTATGTGTGAGCTCATTAGAGGTGAGAGTGTGAAGTAACGTGAGGCGTCCTGGTGTTGAGATGGTGTGTCAACAACCAAGCCGTTCAGTATGCAGAGGAGAGCAGCGAGAATTAGAGCCATGTCTCTATGCACATTACAACCCTGACCTGACACCACAAACATACACCACAATAATACTGTTGTGTGGTGGCTGTGATATTTGTTGCCCTGACAATGACATGATCAGACAACCACCTCAATGCTATCACAGTGACACAGCTGTCCTGTCAGTCACACTGCCCACCTTCCTGTGACATCATAGTAAGACAATGGTGGTGCTCTGTTGTAGCTGTCATGTTAAAGGACAATTCCGCCACTTTTGAACCTTATATATATATTCATTATCTGCAGCACCAAACTAGTGTACATGTGTGAAAACAGCTTGTTTCTATGATTAAGATAAAGGTCCTAAAAAATGCTTATGTGACAGTGTAGGATTAAAAGTTGTGATTTTCAAAACCTGCAAAAAGTTTAGCCAGAGTGCTCCCCACAATCGGTGTTTGATGTAATCCGTTATAGATTTAAAGTTCTACTAAATGTAGAAATGCGCCATTGTCAAACACTGGTATTGTGCTGAGATAGTGAAAAGGAACTTGAAAGTTGGTGTAATTGCCCTTTAAATCACTGTCTATGGATGAGTCAAACAGCCTTCACACTGGTTTTTGTGCATTCTACACCCACTGCTGTGGTAGGACATGCCATGAATTATACTTGATTAAAAGCCTTCCTCCGACTTAGATATGGGGTATATGCTAATTATGTGGAGCCACAGTCATTTATCAACCATTCTTCTCGTGAGTTTCAGAATCTGAATTCTCTGTGGAGTTAAGAGATGGGGTGTGATTTAGTCTAATCCCGGCCTGTTAATGTTCAAAATGGCTTCATTGTAAATAGTGTATGCACACAGACCCTCCCCTACAATCCATTCATATGTCTGTGTACCTGGTTCAAACCTGGCCTGTATAAAAGTATCAGTGTATTTTACTCAAGAGGTGATAGTCAGAAGACAAGAGCCGTCATGAAGTCAATCATTTTATTTTCAAAAGTATAACAAATAAGCCATTTGGCTTCCTTAAAGTGCATCACAGATACCCGACATCCCAGTGTCCAATCTATACTGCCCCGCAGTGATCCTGCCTTCCTCTCATAGCTCACTACCATGATGTGCAAAATGATGGTTTTGCCTGCTGTCCAAGGAATGCACTGGGGAACTGGAGATAATGACAGACGAGAAATGTAACAGTGAAAACACAGCATGCTGACTCAAGTGCTTGGCGTGTTTGACAATGAGTGTTCTCTCAGCATTGCCAAGCAGAGTGGCAGCCTGAACAAAAAAATCAAACTGTCACAATAGGTGCCAGCTTAAAAAAAACAATAATCTGTGCAGTGTTCTTCAAGGCTTTTGTTGCCAGGAGAAGATATGAGATGGTGTTCACACGTGATCTGGAGCATCTGGGCTTCATTCAGCTCAAGGACAGCTTCCCTCTTTGTCCCTTCTGGTGGGCTGACACACCAACACCTCCCAGCTGCTGTCTCATAGCAGACGTCAGTGAACAGTCCCAGACAGGACAGGAGTGACGACAGGCTGACTGACACCTGTCCGCCCCACAGGTCATTTCCGCTGTCAGAGTGAACATGGGTCAGAGTTGAGCCTCCATTTTGTCTCTGCTGCTCGTCGCAAGTCAGGCTGCTCCAGCCATATTGAGAAGTCCCAAACAAGGCGCAGGAATCTTCTCTGCCCTCTTTTCTCCTCAATTTATTTTCAGTAGCCACTCTGGACCATGTTGTGTAATAGACGAACCGAAGTCCTTCTCACACAGAGGTGACAGTCCTGACTTTAGCCGACAGGGCCTGCTTGAAGCGCCTCTTCAGGTCCTGCATGTTGGGGGACTTGGGCCTGGGGATAAGGGGTGAGCGTCCCTTCTTCTCAGCCGCTCCGCTGGAGGTGGTGTGGGAGGACATAGGGGCTGTGGGCTGCTGTTTGGCCATGTGGCAGCACAGCCTGTGGAAGGCCCCGTGTACCTGGCTGTAGTCTTCGCTGGCTGACACCTCGTAGAAGGAGCAGCCCAGCGCTGCTGCCAGCAGAGGGCCCTGTTCGGCATCCACCCGCCTCATATGCAGCAGGTCCGCCTTATTGGCCAGCAGGATGACGGGTGGCACGTTGGCCCCACCCGCTCGGACCACCAGCTGGTGCAACTGGCCAATCAGATCAAAGCTATGGCGGTCAGTCACAGAGTAGACCAGCACCACGGCGTCGGCCCATTGGATGGAGCAGGTCACATGATCAGGGATGCTGAGGCCGTTACCTGTCAGCTGAGGAGAAAAAAGGAGGAGATCGTGGTTAGAGAACTGTTGCATTGGAACCCATTTGATGAACGTTACATAATCCACCCTGGACAGCTATGGGATTTAAAATTGAAACCAGATCAAATATTCCCATCATTATGCAACAGGTCTGTTCTACTGAATGGAGTGCTGTAGTCTAGTCAGCCAGTGGGAGTAATTTAACTCCTATCCTGCCCCTAGCCTACTCTCTCCTGTGGCTGCTGAGTGAGTGAAGGGGAACTAGGTGAGGTTGATTGAGGAACCAGGAGTGGGGTATCATTTACCCCTGGCTCAGACATCCACTGAATAGAAATGGGAAATTAGATGGCTAGACTACAAGTCTCTGTACTTCAGTAATAAAAAAAGCTGCGGGTTTGGACCAAAGCCCAGACCAGGGAGGGAAGAACTCTAAACAGAATGCTCAGAGACTTCTCATAGCCTACTATAGTAATATAACGACTGTAGATACTAATTGGTGGTAGGATTAACTAATGACCTATTCCTAAAACCTCAAACTTCAAAAACCCTACACTGATCAGAGGCTAGCCCTAAATAGAAGACTAGCCCTAAATGGTGTTGGTTTGTAGGCACACAAGCAGACGTCTCGAGCGTTCAATTCAAGCAGAGTGAGCGGATTTTGAAAGAGTTTGTGTAGCAAAAGGCAGATCGTGAACTTACATCAACACCTGGCGTGTCCTGGACTTGGATGGCTACTTGCTCTCCTCCGTCCACCTGGACCTCTCTTGAATAAAGGTTTCCTGCGTTTCTCTCGTAGTCGCCGATGAAGCGCCTTGTTAGAAATCTTACTACCAGAGCTGGAAGAGAAGACGACCATAACATTAACCAAATGGTCCAGATACATTTCTCAAATGCAGTTAACATAAACGAACAAGTTCAAACAGTAAAACGAAAAACTGTAGGTAAATCCAAATTATTTTTCAATGTACCTGTTTTGCCAACTCCGCTGCCCCCGATCACCGCTATCTTAATGTTCCCGTTGGACGGGCACTCTGGGGTCGCAAACTCCGCGATGGTTGACATGTTCTGGATCAGACGCATTTTTACTAAATCCTCGTTCAGTTTTCAATATGATGCAAAAATTTCATTCAGCTCTGTCAAATAATGTTTCGTAAAATATCTTGTACCTAAAGTAAGCCCTGAGATCAGCTTGAGAAAAGCACTCTCTTGTCCGCCGTTCCTTCTAAACCGAAGCTGACTTTGTGAATACTGCAAGATGTGAAAGCCCGTTGGATTTTATAGTGCCACAGAAATGGTCAATGCTGATTGGCTGGTGGCAACAGCAGGCTCTTTCGGCACCCTGCCTCCTTTCACGTGGATCCGCGAGCCAAACACAGGAGAAAAAGACTGCAACTACCAATTGGATACCAGGAAATTGTGGAGAAAAAGTGGCAAAAATAAATAAATAAAAAGAATGCCCCGTGCAACAAACAGGTGGGTCAGTTCTTAACAAAACATCATTTCGTATACAGAATAAGCCTTAATAGCTACCGTAGCGGGACTGGGGAGCTAGTAATTGACCAGATATATGACATTTTATAATACCCAAAACACGTGAAAAAATGGTGAATGAGATTATAGTATAATTATTGATCCTCAATAGAAACCAAACCTATGGAAAATGTTATTTGGGCCTAAGTATAAGAAAGAAATAAGAATATAATGACCACGTGCACACAGATGCACATTGCACATCTGCAAGGAGAATCTAAAACATCACAGGTAAAGTGTGATCAAACGCACATCCTTTTGTGGGGTGCAGGGCCGGATAAATTCGTTATGAAAGTAATACAGCCCGCACACTCGTAAACTCCGCCACGTACCCTTATGAATAAACCTACAACATTTCGATCCTGCAAGCAGTGGCGGATTTAGGTATAGGCGACATGGGCAGCCAACCAAGGCGGCATCTTTCCGGGGGCAGTACGATGCGCCGCACAAAAACAAATCGGAATGGTGACATTTGCGCGATCGGTTTTTCTATCGCTCATTTGCGCATCACGTCAATGATATCATGTGGGCGCCCTGATTCTAGTTGCCTGGGAAGGTCTCCCACTCAGAAGTAGAGATGGGGAGGGGGCGGGTGTAGGTTGACCTCAGGTCTCCCCACTGGAAGCCCGAGGTAGGGGGAGCGGGGAATCTATCAAATAGCGCACCTCTAACGTTGTACAGTACTAATGCAATTAGTACAATCAATCACACTAAGAAATGCTACCAAATAAACTACAATTCATTCATAATACTGTGAATATTTAGTTTCACAGACATATTGTTGCATTTCTTTCTGGTTTGTGCGAAATCGGGTCGCCCAGGGAGCCATACAAGCTAGAACTGCCTGCAAGGATCTTCATGTTTATTAATAAACGGGCGTGGTGGAGTATATGAGTGTGCGGCCTCTATTTCTAAAATATCACAGTACATAGGCTACACAGGAAAGTATAAAGGTATTTGTTTAGCAGTTGTCCTATTTAGAGACGCATTGACTGTACTTGTCTGTATGAAACATGCACACAAACATCCAGGTCTTTTGTGTCTGACCGTGTGCATGTGCAGAAGTATTGAGAAGATAGCTGTCGTTTCAGTGGCAGCCATCCCAAGTTGTGTGAATGGAATATAACCAGTTATTTTGGAGGCTACTCCATGGAGTATTGTTGTGAAATAGGTCCATGCTGGTGGTGGTAGGTAATGGGAGCAGTCAGACAGGCTCTTACATGTCCTCAGCCCTCTGCACAGGGGGTTGATGTTCTCTAAACGGAACCCCACACACGCCTATCAGACCCCATGCAAACACACAGAGGTGTGAAAGTTGTCTGGCTGACACCTAACTCGAAGTCCTCCTGACTTCAGAGTCTGGAAAGGCATCTATAATGACGGGGGCTGTGGTTTTCAACTGATTGGTTCTCCTGTGTCTTTCTCACTCAAATACGAACCTAACGTAGCAGGCTCAAACACCCACACGGACAGCCACACAAAGGCCCGAGCACCGCCCCCTTCCAATACAACTGTTGGATTTTCAAATCCAAACAACGAGATAGAAAGAGGAGGAAGGGAAGCACTACTAAGGTACACAATAGTAAATGTTGGTAGACAGAAGGTGCTCTTTGGTAAAAGGGTTGAGTTGGTCTTCAAAAAGAAAGGAGGACCAAGGCACTCTTCATATAATAGATTAAAATGCCTTTATTAGTATGGCATGTTCAATAGAAACAATGTTTTTAAAAACCCGACGCGTTTCGGCTGCATGGCCTTGGCCTGAAGGCCATGCAGCCGAAACGCGTCGGTTTTTTAAAAACATTGTTTCTATTGAACATGCCATACTAATAAAGGCATTTTAATCTATTATATGAAGAGTGCCTTGGTCCTCCTTTCTTTTTGAAGACCAAACAACGAGATGTCGCAATCCCCTAGGGAGAAAGAAAAAAATAAACGATTGACAGAACCAATCAAAGCTCAAGCCAACTTCTGTGCGAATACTGCGCTGACAACGGACTCCTGTCCAGACCAGTGTGTCACAGCTCTCCCTCACTATGTACCATGTGAGTCGCGTCAGCCAGGCTGTGGCAGCCCCCTACCTCCTCAATTATTTACAACCCTCAATTCACAGCAGAGCACTTAAATATGTCCAGAAACAAAGTATACCAAACAAAATTATAAATGCAACATGTAAAGTGTTGGTCCTATGTTTCATCAGCTGAAATAAAAGATCCCAGAAATGTTCACTTTGCTTATGTCTGCAGCTTGTGCAGCAGCAGGAGTGTAGGTGGACTGTGGTGACAGAGCAGTGTTTCAAAAGAAAGCATTTTGTCGGTCTTTATTGTTTCTACTACAATTACTGCTGCTGAATAACCTACTTCTCTTTTTGTTAACCTATTCCTTTTCTTTGCCCCACTTTATTATGTATCCCTCTCTCCCTTCACCCACAAGCCCTCTCCCTCTCTCGCTCTCTCGCTCTCTCGCTCTCCCCCCCATCTTTCATCCGCGTTCATGCATCTGCCTCTTGAGGTATGTTGGCAGCCGGTCATAGACTGATTATGGTCTGGTATGTCTTTTTTATAAGAGCCCTGATGACAGGCGAGGGCACTCATATATAAAATGAATGCCTAGGATTCATCAGCAGACAGGTCCCTGCTAGCTGCACAGCACAGCGTGTCACCAGCCCTCCCACAGCCCACCTCACCACATCACAAACACCCAGCCCCCAGTGCCTCATAGGATGGGCGTGTGTTTACCATGCCCATAACCAGCTTGTTCAGGAGTGTCCTTTGTACTGGTGAGGGATCTGCAACTTTGCACTGTCACAATAACGGCTTCGTAATTGTAGCTGCAGGATTTATGCTGGTGATATAGAAATCTCTGCACCCAGAAGCAAATTGTTTAAGCACGCTGGCCACTGATCAGCTAATGTTAAGGAAGTCACGAGAGACAGAGGTTGTACTCTGATGGTTTTTATGACTGTGCCCTGGCTACAGCTACTTTATTATGCCATGATGATGACACACTCCTCAGCTTCTATCCCCCTCTAACCTGTCCCCATACAGGTGACTCATGCTGACACGTCAGAGCCGTTCTACAAATGAGCTCGGTGTTCACCGCCGTGTCCGAGGTGTTGCGTTAGCTGCTCTAGATGCCTGTTAGCCTAATGAAGGGCCGGTGATATTCACTCTTTAGCTCCATGAAGACAGATGTCCGATACGCTGTGAGCCTGTCATTCACATAGAGGTTTTAAGGTGTCGGGTCGTCCATCCATATAACATCTCACTGACGGCGTACAGCACGTGTCCTATTATGATATTCTGTGCATTGTTAATTGACAATGGTAATTGATTTGTTTTTTCTGAATGTGGGTCATAAACCTTCCCATTATTGAGTGTAGGATATTGTGATACGTACAACCTGGCAGTAAATCCACTGCTCCTCATTCTGATAGTTGTTGTTGTTACTGTTTTAGAGAGATATACTGTAACGCGACAATGCATTTCAGTTTATGGTATTGTGTTAAGATCTTGCGCGTGAATGAGCTTCCTCAGGTACATAGTGCTGCGTAGTTGTGCATTTGGGCTGAAAGTTCATTTTCACTGAGAGAGTGAAAGAGAAACACATACAAATAAATGTGAATATAAAGAGCAGACAATTAGCCAGAGAGAATAAACAAAGCGTGAGCAGAACAAGGAATCAACTAGGGATAGGGGTGTCACGGGGTGTCACTCACACAGTGGTGACAACGGAAGGCTAGAGGGGACAGAATGGGGGTGGTCTCTAGTTTGGGTGTGGACCCTCGAGGGGACAGGGGGCTTCCATGGAGCAGCAGGGGAGTGGCAGGGTAATTGGGCTTGTGGAAGGGGCAGGGGGAAGGAGTGATGTGGGGGGTATTCTCAGAAGGATGTTTGTTGACACAGAGGTGAAGACTGATTTCCCATGGTGTGGAATGGAAGTAAACCCACCTTTTACACTCTCCCCAAAGAGGAGAGGCATTGATTAAGGCCATAGACTGGGTCTCAGTACACAAATGCAGTGATCTGGAGGATGGGGACAGTCTGACATGATGTCATGCTTTGGGTCACACCTATTAAAGGAGCACTATGCGAAATCGCTCCGCCATTTCCGGGTTGCTAAAATTCTTATAGTGTGCCTAATTTCTGTTTTAAAACAAGCAAGTACAGTGTAGATAATCATTGTACCATGTAAACTGCTGTGAAATATATTTTCCATAAACAAAAATATTGTATATTTCAGCTGTTTGAAGCTGGTGTACGCAAAAATATGCAAAAAAAACCCCGTAAGAACAGGAAGCGTAGAAATGGCGCACATGGAAGCTGTGCCACGCTTCTTAGACCTGCTTTCAATCCGGATGACAGATCTATAACTCACATTGCTATGTGAATTTGGTCGGGTCGCACAAAACGTTACATATTGCAGCTTTAAGTCTGGGTGAGGTAGGATTTGTGTATCACAATATGGATGTTGGTGATATGCAAATCATCCGATTTCATCCTTCTCATGACAAAACAGAACATTTTCAAAATGGAAGCTGTGCCACGTAAACTTAGCACTAGCAACACTCATATAGTAATTTTGTTAATTGTTGAAACTATTGAAGTATATGAAACGCTTCAGTCTGGTTTTAGACCCCATCATAGGACTGAGACTGCACTTGTGAAGGTGGTAAATTACCTTTTAATGGCATCAGACCAAGGCTCTGCATCTGTCCTCGTGCTCCTAGACCTTAGTGCTGCTTTTGATACTATCGATCACCACACTCTTTTGGAGAGATTGGAAACCCAAATTGGTCTACACGGACAAGTTCTGGCCTGGTTTAGATCTTATCTGTCAGAAAGACATCAGTTTGTCTCTGTGGATGGTTTGTCCTCTGACAAATCAACTGTAAATTTCGGTGTTCCTCAAGGTTCCGTTTTAGGACCACTATTGTTTTCACTATATATTTTACCTCTTGGTGATGTTATTTGGAAACATAATGTTAACTTTCACTGCTATGCGGATGACACACAGCTGTACATTTCGATGAAACATGGTGAAGCCACAAAATTGCCCTCCCTGGAAGCCTGTGTTTCATACATAAGGAAGTGGATGGCTGCAAATGGTCTACTTTTAAACTCGGACAAAACAGAGATGCTTGTTCAAGGTCCCAAGAAACAAAGAGATCTTCTGTTGAATCTGACAATTAATCTTGATGGTTGTTCAGTCGTCTGAAATAGAACTGTGAAGGACCTCGGCATTACTCTGAACCCTGATCTCTCTTTTGACGAACATATCAAGACTGTTTCAAGGACAGCTTTTTTCCATCTACGTAACATTGCAAATATCAGAAACTTTCTGTCCAAAAATTATGCAGAAAAATGTATCCATGCTTTTGTCACTTCTAGGGTAGACTACTGCAATGCTCTACTTTCCGGCTACCCGGATAAAGCAATAAATAAACTTCAGTTAGTACTAAACACGGCTGCTAGAATCTTGACTAGAACTAAAAAAATTGATCATATTACTCCAATGCTAGCCTCTCTACACTGGCTTCCTGTTAAGGCAAGGGCTGATTTCAAGGTTTTACTGCTAACTTACAAAGCATTACATGGGCTTGCTCCTACCTATCTTTCCGATTTGGTCCTGCCGTACATACCTACACGTACGCTACGGTCACAAAACCCAGGCCTCCTTACTGTCGCTAGAATTTATAAGCAAACAGCTGGATGCAGGGCTTTCTCCTATAGAGCTCCATTTTTATGGAATGGTCTGTCTACCCATGTGAGAGACGCAGACTCGGTCTCAACCTTTAAGTCTTTATTGAAGACTCATCTCTTCAGTAGGTCCTATGATTTAGTGTAGTCTGGCCCAGGAGTGTGAAGGTGAACAGAAAGGCACTGGAGCAATGAACCGCCCTTGCTGTCTCTGCCTGGCCGGTTACCATCTCTCCACTGGGATTCTCTGCCTCTAGCCCTATTACAGGGGCTGAGTCACTGGCTTACTGGTGCTCTTCCATGCCATCCCTAGGAGGGGTGCGTCACTTGAGTGGGTTGAGTCACTGACGTGATCTTCCTGTCCGGGTTGGCGCCCCCCCCCTTGGATTGTGCTGTGGCAGAGATCTTTGTGGGCTATACTCGGCCTTGTCTCAGGATGGTAAGTTGGTGGTTGAAGATATCCCTCTTGTGGTGTGGGGGCTGTGCTTTGGAAAAGTGGGTGGGGTTATATCCTGCCTGTTTGGCCCTGTCCGGGGGTATCGTCGGATGGGGCCACAGTGTCTCACGACCCCTCCTGTCTCAGCCTCCAGTATTTATGCTGCGGTAGTTTATGTGTCGGGGGGCTAGGGTCAGTCTGTTATATCTGGAGTATTTCTCCTGTCTTATCCGGTGTCCTGTGTGAATTTAAGCATGCTCTCTCTAATTCTCTCTCTCTTTCTATCTTTTTCTCTCTTTCTTTCTCTCTTTCTCTTTCTCTCTCTCTCTCTCTCTCTCTTTTTTCTTTCTCTCTCTCGGAGGACCTGAGCCCTAGGACCATGCTTCAGGACTACCTGGCCTGATGACTCCTTGTTGTCCCCAGTCCACCTGGCTGTGCTGCTGCTCCAGTTTCAACTGTTCTGCCTGCGGCTATGGAACCCGACCTGTTCACCGGACGTGCTACCTGTCCCAGACCTGCTGTTTTCAACTCTCTAGAGACAGCAGGAGCGGTAGAGATACTCTGAATGATCGGCTATGAAAAGCCAATTGACATTTACTCCTGAGGTGCTGACCTGTTGCACCCTCGACAACCACTGTGATTATTATTATTTGACCCTGCTGTTCATCTATGAACATCTCGACCATGTTCTGTTATAATCTCCACCCGGCACAGCCAGAAGAGGACTGGCCACCCCTCATAGCCTGATTCCTCTCTAGGTTTCTTCCTAGGTTCTGGCCTTTCTAGGGAGTTTTTCCTAGCCACCGTGCTTCTACACCTGCATTGCTTGCTGTTTGGGGTTCTAGGCTGGGTTTCTGTACATCACTTTGTGACATCAGCTAATGTAAGAAGGGCTTTATAAATACATTTGATTCGATTTGATATTGTGATATGGATGCCCATACTGCCCAGGCCCTAGACCTAATACATGTAACACCGTCAGTGCCAATGTTTAGGGTAATACCTGTAACCCTGCCAATGCTTGATATCTGATATCAGTAGGATGTGTGCCATCCTTAATGTTTTTCCCACAAGATTCCTAAGCAAATGCAAAAAGCAGGGGGTATTTGGGAAACAGAAAAAGAAGGGATAGCTCTATTCACTTATTTGTTTATATCTCTCACAAGTGTGTTAGCATTTGCAATGACCAATAGAAATTCTATTGACCTATTTGTCACAGCAACTCTTCGCCTGGACAAAGGAAGAGAGGTTGTTTATTCTTATTGAAATGTGAAGATTCAAACATGTTGACAATTTGCATAGTCCTGCATGTCAACAAAGAGGCTGGGGGGATGAGGGTGGTGGTGGGGGGATATGTGCTGCTATGCTGCTGAGTCTGAATTACAATAGCCCCCCTACTCTCAGGAATGTGCCCAAGGCTCTTACAGTGTAAAGTCTTCTTATATATATATATATATATATATATGTTTTTTTGTTTTTTTTATTGGCCCATTCACCTCTTTGGAGGACAATAAATAACTTTGTTTTTACAGCTTTTCATTTGTTGTTACATTTACATTCTACACATATTTTACATACATGGCACTTTTTTTACACAGTAGTTGACAAAATCTAGTTATTTTATATACAGTGCCCTCCGTAATGATTGGGACAGGGAAGCATATGTGTATTAAAGTAGTCAAATGTTAAGTATTTGGTCCCATATTCATAGCATACAATGACTACATCAAGCTTGTGACTCTACACATTTGTTGGATGCATTTGCTGTTCATTTTGGTTGTGTTTCAGATGATTTTGTGCCCAATAGAAATGAATGATAAATAATCTATTGTGTAATTTTGGAGTCACTTTTATTGTAAATAAGAATATAATATGTTTCTAAACACTTCTACATTAATGTGGATGCTACCATGATTATGGATAATCCTGAATGAATCGTGAATAATATGAGTGAGAAAGTTAGACGCACAAATGTCATACTTGTAATGGTGAGAGGTTAGTATGCCTTGGTGAAAAAAAAAATATATAATATAGCTTGGAAAATTCCAGAAAAGTATGTAATGGCTTTAGAAGCTTCTGATAGGCTAATTGACATAATTTGAGTCAATTGGAGGTGTACCTGTGGATGTATTTCAAGGCCTACCTTCAAACTCAGCGCCTCTTTGCTTGACATCATGGGAAAATCAAAAGAAATCAGCCAAGACCTCAGAAAAAAAAATTGTAGACCTCCACAAGTGTGGTTCATCCTTGGGAGCAATTTCCAAACGCCTGAAGGTACCACGTTCATCTGTACAAACAATAGTACTTAAGTATAAACACCATGGGACCATGCAGCCGTCATACCACTCAGGAAGGAGACGCGTTCTGTCTCCTGGAGATGAACTTACTTTGGTGAGAAAAGTGCAAATCAATCCCAGAACAACAGCAAAGGACCTTGTGAAGATGCTGGAGGAAACAGGCACAAAAGTATCTATATCCACAGTAAAACGAGTCCTATATCGACATAACCTGAAAGGCCACTCAGCAAGGAAGAAGCTACTGCTCCAAAACCGCCATAAAAAGCCAGACTATGGTTTGCAACTGCATATGGGGACAAAGATCGTACTTTTTGGAGAAATGTACTCTGGTCTGATGAAACAAAAATAGAACAGTTTGGCCATAATGACCATCGTTATGCTTGGAAGAAAAAGGGGGAGGCTTGCAAGCCGAAGAACACCATCCCAAACGTGAAGCACGGGGGTAAGCAGCATCCTGTTGTGGGGGTGCTTTGCTGCAGGAGGGACTGGTGCACTTCACAAAATAGATGGCATCATGAGGAAAGGAAAATGATGTGGATATATTGAAGCAACATCTCAAGACATCAGTCAGGAAGTTAAAGCTTGGTCGCAAATGGGTCTTCCAAATGGACAGTGACCACAAGCATACATCCAAAGTTGTGGCAAAACGGCTTAAAGATAACAAAGTCAAGGTATTGGAGTGGCCATCACAAAGCCCTGACCTCAACCCTATAGAAAATGTGTGGGCAGAAGTGAAAAAGTGTTGGCGAGCAAGGAGGCCTACAAACCTGACTCAGTTACACCAGCTCTGTCAGGAGGAATGGGCAAAAATTTACCCAACTTATTGGGGGAAGCTTGTGGAAGGCTACCCGAAACATTTGACCCAAGTTAAACAATTTTAAGGCAATGCTACCAAATTTCAAATTGAATGTATGTAAACTTCTGACCCACTGGGAATGTGATGAAAGAAACAAAAGCTGAAATAAATCATTCTCTCTACTATTATTCTGACATTTCACATTCTTAAAATAAATTGGTTATCCTTACTGACCTAAGACAGGGAATTTTTACTAGGATTAAATGTAAGTAATGAAGAAACTCTGTTTAAATGTATTTGGCTAAGGTGTATGTAAACTTCCGACTTCAACTGTATCTCAACGGAGACGGAATTCAAGTGAGGGAAACAGTCCACCTCTGTCTCAATATGTGTAGCCTATGTCTCTGATGTTTTCTGGCCCAAAGGTGTATGAAATTGTTGCCACCCGTAGTATTAAATTCAATAACAAGGGACGCGAGCGAGGATTTGGCCTCTTTTGATTAAAAAAAGATAAAATAATGGCCAATCAGCATTGAGCTAAACTGAGTGTGCTCAGCTGTGAATGGTCCTGGGTCACCGAAAAAAGTGTCAAGGGATGCCAGTTTGGATTTGGCTTCACACCATACACATCACATCAAAAGCAGAATGTCAATGACAGAAAAAACGTGAATTGGTTCAGGTCGTTGTCCTCCGGTGGCTAGCTAGCTAGCTAAAATCATCCCTTTCCTAAATTAGAGTCATAGACCGTTTCATCAACATGAAAGAGAGGAGGATGGCACTGGCTTTCCTCTAAAACATGTTTTTGCGCACGCCACACACACACACACACACACACACACACACACACACACACACACACACACACACACACACACACACATCATATTTAGCTTTCATTGATTGGACTAAATAGTTTTTGGTACATTTTATAGTCACTATTAGACTAAGCATAGGTGATTTGATGATGTTGAAATAGAAGTTGGTACTGGAATAGTGGAGGCAGCTCCTGTTTTCTTTGCAACTTGTGGTAAAACTCTGTGGTTCTAAATAAATAGTTGTTTAGTAGTCCATGACAATGCTCTTTCCATGACATAGACTGACCAGGTGAATGCAGGTGAAAGATATAAAAGTCACTTGTTAAATCCACTTAAATCAGTGTAGATGAATGGGAGGAGACAGGTTAAAAGATTTTTAAGCCTTGAGACAATTAAGACATGGATTGTGTATGTGTGCCATTCAGATGATGAGTGGGCAAGACAAAAGATTTAAGTGACTTTGAACGGGGTATGGTAGTAGGTGCCGGGCGCACCATTTTGTCTCAAGAACTATAACGCTGAACAGTTTCCCATTGTGTACCAAGAATGGTCCACCAACCAAAGGACATCCAGTCAACTTTACACAACTGTGGGAAGCATTGGAGTCAACATGGGCCATCCTCCCTGTGGAATGCTTTCGACACCTTGTATAGTCCATGCCCCAACGAATTGAGGCTGTTCTGAGGGCAAAAGGGGTGGGTGGTTATGACATTGAACTGAGCAGACATGTTTTTAGTGCTCTCCTGCCAATTTCAGCTAAACTTCTTTTTAATTATTTTAATCTCTTATTTTAAATCCTCATAACATGAACAGCAATTTTCTTGGATAATTTCAGGCGTATCTACATCCATTATGAATCAACTTAAACATAGACCTCCTAAAACAAGAAGAACATCTCGCACTGACAACGTGGTCCAGGCTAGGCCAGTTAGCCCTGCTAATTCAGCCAGCTCTACTAACCCAGTTAGCCCTGCAAGCTCCTCACACCACAAGTCCGACATGACAACCAACGATGTCGACGACCTAAACCAGAACTAACGGGTTTTTGGAAGCAATCTCTGCCATGAGGGCGGACTTTTCCATCAAACTCGAAGGTGTCCTAACAGGGATTAGTGAGGTTAAACTTGACCTTAAAGCCTTCTCCAAGCACTTGGACGAAGCAGAGGAATGCATTAGCATGGTGGAAGATACTGTCATCACTATCAAAACAAGCTGGAAAAACAGGTGGCAGACCTTATTTCAAAACCTAACTCGCTTGAGAACCACCACAGGAGGACAAATTTGAGACTGGTTAATCTACACTAAAAAGTAGAAAATGGTGATGCATTTGCATTTCTCGAGAGATTGCTTCCCGAGGCATTGGTTCCAGACAACTTTCCGGATCCCCTGCGCATTGAAAGAGCCCATCGGCTTCCGGCTCCTACAAGCCCAAGAAACCACCCCTCTCCTCGAGCCCTTATCATGAAGTTTCTCAACTTTCAAGACAATATCCGAGTGATGTGGAAAGCCAGGGCTAAGGCCAAGGTGATGTACGGGGACCAAGAGATCATGTTCTTCCTTGACCTATCCGTGGACCTGCACCAAAAAAGAAAAGTCTACGACAGGGTCAAGCGCCAGCTCAGGGCCCTCAACATTGCCTATGGAATAGCCTTCCCAGCTAAACTACATCTGATTTACAATGGACGGTCACACAAGTTTACATCTCCCTCTCAAGCCGAGGCGTTCATCTGTGGCATACAACGTGAATCTTCTTCCTAGTCATGTTGCTGCTGTGAGTTTACCACCACTCTGGACTACGGAGAATTACACCACCTTGGATTATATGACTTTTGGAAAGCTAACTAACATTAGCTAATTTATTAGCTGCTACTGTAGTACTGTAGCTAGCATAACAGTTAAGTGAATAACGTGGCAAGTTAGCCCACTCAAAGTTTCCTTATATTATTTGTAGCCTGTATGTGCTCATCAGTTAGCTCAGTTTCTTCTATATGACAGGCGAGATACGTTGGACATCATGTTTAAGTTTATTTTTGTTATGTTGATAATTCTCTTCCATTGGATTACATAAAACACTGTCAACGGACTCGAAATGGCTTACGTTACCTCACTTATTTAGCCAGTGAGCCAGCCTTAACACAGCGGGACTTTATTCATTCATTCTGCACCACCGAGAAGAATCAGGACTACTTTATATGAAGACTTAAGTTATCGATCATATCCTTAGACTAAAATGATTGACACTCTCGTGCAAGCCTGACATCAACATCATGTGCAAAGGGCCTTTGGGTAACGATGTAGCACATATTCAATGTTATCTCTTTTTCTCACAAAGCCTGTTCATTTCTGATCATTGATACTTTTTTTGGTTTATAAACTTACCATGGTATACTACGTTAGCGCTATATGTATGGGCCATTTTGTTACTTGGTAGCTACTAACAGCAGACCCTATGTTGTGGATCATCTACAATTATTTTGGACTGTCCATACTGTAACGTTAACGTTAGCCAGGCTGCACTAACTAGCGTTACTGTTTTAGGTGGAGCTATTCTTTGCTACTTTTCAAATGAATACTGTGTGATATTTCACATATAATCTTGCTAGATATGCCTTTTGTTGTGATATTTCACATAACATCTTGCAAGATATGCCTTTAGTTTTTTTCGTGAGGAGTAATGGCTGAGAGAAGGCAGGAGACACTTTGTTTTGTTTAGCATCACTTAGGTTAGACTGCTCCCTCTTTGGGATCGGTGTTCCTTCCACGGGATGGTTGAGCTAATGTAGGCTAATGCGATTAGCATGAGGTTGTAAGTCACAAGAACATTTCCAAGGACATAGACATATCTGATATTGGCAGAAAGCTTAAATTCTTGTTAATCTAACTGCACTGTCCAATTTACAGTAGCTATTACAGTGAAAGAATACCATGCTATTGTTTGAGGAGAGTGCACAATTTTGAACATGAAAAGTTATTAATAAACAAATTAGGCATATTTGGCCAGTCTTGATACAAAATTTTGAACAGAAATGCAAGGGTTCACTGGATCAGTCTAAAACGTTGAAAATACACTGCTGCCATCTAGTGGCCAAAATCTAAATTGCACCCGGGCTGGAATAATACATTATAGCCTTTCTCTTGCATTTCAAAGATGATGGTACAAAAAAATACAAAAGAACGGTTGGTTTTTGTCTTTGTATTATCTTTCACCAGATCTATTGTGTTATATTTTCCTACATTCGTTTCATATTTCCACAAACTTCAAAGTGTTTCCATTCAAATGGTACCAAGAATATGCATCTCCTTGCTTCAGGGCCTGAGTTACAGGCAGTTAGATTTGGGTATGTCATTTTAGACGAAAATTGAAAAAAGGGGGCAGATCCTTAAGAAGGGGTGGATCCTTAATGGATCAGTCGTCCACCCGGCTACACTCTACGATTAAGTGGAGGTGGGAGAGGAAGCGCTGGGTATCTCGGATAGGGAGACAAGGGAATGGGGTTCAGTGTTTTACTGTTAGGATAGATTTATGTTTGTTTGTTCCAACAGATGTTTATATATTTTCCTCAGAAAATATTAATGCGGTCCTTGTGGTTACTAAACATATTTTAGATATGCCTTTATGATATAGCTTATTCCATGTTTCAATCTTTGTTTAAATTACTTAAAATGTAAAACTGAAATGTACTTTGTGGAATGTCCGTGGAGTTTGTAAACTATCCAAGCTTCAACAGGTTATTACTAGGCTTAAACAACTTCATTCATCTATTGTATTCCTACAAGAAACTTACTTGTTGAAGGATGAGCTACTTAAAGTATGCAGGAGATGGCAAGGGCAAGTAATAGCATCCAGTTTCTCCTCTCATTCTCGTGGTGTTATGGTTTTAATTCACAAATCTGTTCCATTTGAAGTGGATAATATTATAACTGATACAGCTGGTAGATACATTTTGATACAGGGAACTCTTTTGAATGAATTTATTAATCTGGTTAATGTTTATGGTCCTAATGATGATAATCCCAAATTCTTTGAGAATGTATTTATATTGATAGCCTCCCTTCCTGGTAAAGTCCTAATGGCAGGGGATTTTAATTGCACTCTTGATCCTCATCTAGATCGCACCTCTGGTATAGACACTTTCCACTCGCAGAGTAGAAAGAAATTACAGCATTTTATTAAGGACTTAAATCTATGTGAACCTTGGAGGACTCAGAACCCGAGTAAAAGGGAGTATTCATGTTAGCCGTCAACATTTAAAACATATTCTCGTATAGTATTGTTCTGAGTGACCATTCCCTTGTCGTTATTCAATAGGGATACAAAACTAGTAAAAGGATCCTCTAGATGGTGTTTGCATCCCAGATGGTTACAGGACCCAGACTTCTTACATTACTTTGGAGTGCATTTAGATGTTGATTTTACATTGAACACTGACCAAACGTCAGCGAGTACCAGATGGGAGGCTTTCAAAGCATATGCTAGGTGGCAAATGATGCATTTTACCAGTTTCAAATCAATAAAATCTGAAAATGAGAGAGATGGACAGAAAAATCTGAGAATTGGAGAGGGAAGCTTTTTGGAAAACTCAGTAGAAGTAAACAAAGAATAATTTGTTCTTAAAGCTCAGTATGAAGAACTTTACACCGCAAAGGCTAAAAACAGCTTAACGAGGCTGAAACAGTCCTTCTACGATCAAGGTGAAAACCTGGTAAATTGCTGGCCTGGCGCATTAAGAAGTTAAATTCAGACAGAGCCATTAATGCTCTTCATAATTTACAAGGACAATTATCAGAGGATCCTGTAGAAATAAACCAAACATTCGCTTCCTACAACACGCTTTCTCTCCTGAGAACTTAACTAATCAGACATAATTTTTGGATGGTCTGGATTTCCCCTCTATTTCAGAAGACACAACATTTGATCTGGAAAAGGAATTGGATGGTATTGAAATATCTGATGCTATTTCCAATACGAAGGGAGGTAAAGCGGCAGATCCAGATGGGCTCCCAATAGATGTTTATAAGATATTTAAGGACAAACTTCTAGGTCCACTTTTGGATATGTATTCTGAATCCTTTCAGCAAGGTAGTTTCCCCCCTCTCTAAGGAATTCTTTAGTCACTCTTATTCTGAAGCCTTATAAATCCCCACAAAAATGTGAAAGTTACAGACCGATTTCTCTTCTGAACTCCGACTCAAAAATTATTACAAAACTTTTAGCCAGGAGATTGGATAGAGTGCTCCCAAATTTAATACACAAAGACCAAATTGGCTTCGTGAAAAACCGTCAAGGTTTTCACAATGTGAGGAGAGTACTAAACATAGTGCACATGAGAGATACTGCCATACTCTCACTTGATGCAGAGAAGGCATTCGATAGAGTTAAGTGGTCGTATTTATTTTTATATTTGAAGTGCTAAAGAGATTTGGGTTTGGGAACTACTTCAGTAAATGGATTAAGATATTATATACCGACCCCACTGCAGAAGTTGTCACTAACAACTTGATTTCACAACCTCTTAAGCTTTTTCGGGGCACGAGACAAGGATGTCCGGCCAGTCCAGGACTCTTTCTTTTAGCGATAGAACCCTTTTCCATTGCAGTAAGGGCCCACCCATCAATTAGTGGAATTAAACCATCAGAATTTGAACATTGAGTGGCCCTGTATGCCAATGATACCCTCTTATTCCTAACAGATCTAAATAATTATATCTCTTCCCTCTCCAATTGAATTAATAACTTTAATCAGTTTTCTGGGTTTAAAGTTAATAAAATCTAATATTCTACCCTTTTCCTCAACAAGCAAGAGAGACTGAATCCATTGGTACAATCCATTGGTCTTTTCCAGTCTAAAACAATCTGCCCTACAACCTCCCTTGACCACTTTAGAAAGGCTGTCTGTTAATATGTACTATGGGAGAGGTCATATTACGTCATTATGTGGGAAAATGGTAGCTACTCATAAAGACAACTCTGATAGTAAGAGACTTCAGTGGATACAAGATATGCAGGAAGATATTTCAGCAGAGGACTGGGGTATGATATGTTCTAGAGCTCAGATACAGGCAATAAACACCTGCCTGAGATTGTTGCAATACAATTGGATAATGAGAACAAATATCACCCCTGTTAAACTCCATAAATTTGACCCTAATATCCCAGACCTGTGTGTTAAATGTAACATGCATTTAGGCACCTTGTATCATTGCCGGTCGAATGTGCTGAGACAAGCTAAACGTTCAATTGCTCTCCACTGGAAGTATGTCAGTTCCCCCTCACTTGGTCATTGGTTAAAATAATGAACATCAAGCCTGGCTCTTGAAAAATGTACTTATGTAGTGAAATAGAAAGCCCCAGAGTTTCATGACATTTGGGATCTGTTTTGTGAGTTTTTGCAAACCGATACTGTAGAAACATTGGATTTGTAAATCTGTATATTCTCTATTCTTTCGGTGAATATTGGCTATAGTCGAAGCATAATCTGCATTATATGCGGCTGCATATTATACTTTTGATGTATTTTTATTATTGGAAGTATGAGGACTTTGTTTTTTTTATTCTTCTGTGAATGTTTGGTTGTTATGTTTTTGTCTCTTTGGGTTGGGGGGGTATGTGTTATTTTGAATGTTTTATGTATTTCCGTAATTGTTGATTGTCCTATTTGGAACTATACAATTATGTGTAAAAAAAAAAGAAGAAAAAAAGGGGGTGCAGCTTAATATTATGAAGGCGCTCTTAATGTTTTGTACACTCAGTGTAGGTTGTAATTTGGCTTTTTTTCCTTTCTTGACTCCAGTGATTTTACCCACGTATCGCTCACTGAGATCTCTTCTAGCCATGGTATCCAAAATAATGGCTAACTGTTTATTTTTATATATGACCCTAAGCATGATAGGATGTTAATTAACTCAGGAACCACACGTGTGTAAGCATCTTGGCGCTGTACTATATGGCTGCCGCTTTGCCAGCTCTGAGCCAACTTTGCTATTTTGGGATTATTTTGGCATTGAGTTTTACTTTATCTTCACAATGTATCCCCTATAATTTCTTTAAACCGACAATAACTTTTGGACATCAGATCGACAGTTACTAATCTCAATTCCGGCTTAAACTTCGACTTCGACTCTTCTGCCCTGGGCTCTTTATGTAATTCCGATCCAATTTTCAGGGTATTCAAGAGGAAATGCTGGCGTTACAGAGACAAGAGAGGGGGAATCCTGGCGAGATTAAGGTGAAGGGGAAACTTCCCACCTTTTCTGTTCATTCTATTGGCCAGTCACTTTATAATTAGATAGATAACCACCAATAGCGAATTTGATAGCAATGGGACTCTCGTAACTGCAATATTCTCAGCTTTTCTAAAATATGGCTTTCGGACAAGGTAACCCCCATGCCTTATCCAACTCGATGGATTCTCCATCTACCGAGTGGACAGGACAATGGAGTCAGGGAATTCGAGAGGAGGTGGGGTAAAACACGTAATGCCCATCTTCCATCAACCCGTCTCCTTCTCCACTAGGGGCGATAAAGTCCTACACCCCTGTTACTCTACCCACAGCCAAGCGTACAAGGACCACCCTCGTCCCCCATTCGGGAAATCAGATCATGACTGTACTCCTGCCTGCTTCCTGTTTACAAGCAAAAGCTCAAACAGGAAGGACCCGTGACTCGCTTCGTTGAGAAATGGTCATCAGAATCAGAGATTATGCTACAGGACTGCTTTGCTAGCGCTGATTGAAATATGTTCTGAGACTCTATGGATAACATCGACCCAGCCATGATCTGCCCAACAATGCCTCTCTCCCAAATGAACTCAATGCATTTTATGCACACTTTGACAATAACAACACTGTGCCGCACCCAGAGGAGTGGGTGATCTTGCTCACAGAGGCTAACGTGAGTAGGGTCTCTAATCAGGTCAACACTCGCAAGGACGCGGGACCGGATGGTATTCCAGGGGGAATTCTCAAAGCATGCGCAGAACAGCTGGTAGGCATATTCACGCTCATTTTCAACTTCTCCTTGTCCCAGTCTGTAATCTCCACATCTCTTAGGCTGACCACCATCATTGCTGTTCCTAAGAACACTAAGGCTTCATGCCACAATGACTACCACCCTGTAGCACTCACATCTGTAATCATGGAGTGCTTTGAAAGGCTAGTTATGGCACACATTATCGCTATCATCCCAGACAACCTAGACCCACTCCAATTTGCATACCGCCCCAACAGATCCGTTAACAGATCCACTCCACACTGCCATCACGCGCCTAGATATGAGGAATACCTATGTGAGAATGCTGTTCATTGACTACAGCTCAGTGTTCAACACCATAGTGCCCAAAAAGCTCATCACTAAGCTAAGGACCCTGGGACAAAACACCTCCCTCTGCAGTTTGATCCTGGACTTCCTGACGGGCCGCCCACAGGTGGTAAGAGTAGGTAACAACACATCTGCCACGCTGATCCTCAACACCGGGGCCCCTCAGGGGTGCATGTTTAGTCCTCTCCTGTACACCCTGTTCACCCACAACTGTGTGGCCAGGCACGACTCCAACACCATCATCAAGTTTGCTGACGACACGACGGTGGTATGCCTGATCAGTGGCGACGATGAGACAGCCTACAGGGAGGAGGTCAGTGACCTGGCAGTGTGATGCCGGGACAAAAAGAAGCACGGTCGAGAGCTTCAAGTTCCTCAGTGTCTAAATCACTAAGGACTTAAAATGATCGACACGCACGCACACAGCCTAGAAGAAGGCGCGACAGTGCTTCTTCCCCTTCAGGAGGTTGAAAAGTTTTGGCATGGTTACTTACTTACTTACTGACTTTATTGTCCCCATGGGGAAATTTTGTTGCAGTGTCATGTACACGTTTAAAGTGGTGGTTAAATACCATCGAATCCTCAAAAAGTTCTACAGCTGCATGACTGAGAGCATCTTGACTGCCTGCATCACTGTTGGTATGGCAACAGCACCGCCCTCGATTGCATGGCGCTACAGAGGGTGGTGCTGACAGCCCAGTACATCACTAAGGCCGAGTTCCCTGCCATCCAGGACCTCTACATCACAATTCCTGACATTTAATTATAGTAAAAATGTTCTGTCTTAGGTCAGTTAGGATCACCACTTTATTTTAAGAATGTGAAATGTCAGAATAATAGTAGAGAGTGATTTATTTCAGCTTTTATTTCTTTCATCATATTCCCAGTGGGTCAGAAGTGTACCAACACTCAATTAGTATTTGGTAGCATTGCCTTTAAATTGTTTAAATTGGGTCAAACGTTTTGGGTAGCCTTCCACAAGCTTCCCACAATAAGTTGGGTGAATTTTGGCCTGTTCCTCCTAACAGAGCTGGTGTAACTGAGTCAGGTTTGTAGGCCTCCTTGCTCGCACACGCATTTTCAGTTCTGCCCACAAATTTTCTATAGGATAGAGGTCAGGGCTTTGTGATGGCCACTCCAATACCTTGACATTGTTGTCCTTAAGCCATTTTGCCACAACTTTGGAAGTATGCTTTGGGTTATTGTCCATTTGGAAGACCTGTTTGTGACCAAGCTTTAACTTCCTGACTAATGTCTTGTGATTTGGCTTCAATATATCCACATCATTTTCCTTTCCTCATGATGCCATCTATTTTGTGAAGTGTACCAGTCCCTCCTGCAGCAAAGCACCCCCACACATGATGCTTCCACCCCCGTGCTTCATGTTGGGATGGTGTTCTTCGGCTTGCAAGCCTCCCCCTTTTTCAACCAAACATAACGATGGTCATTATGGCCAAACAGTTCTATTTTTGTTTCATCAGACCAGAAGATAATTCTCCAAAAAGTATGGTCTTTGTCTCCATGTGCAGTTGCAACCATAGTCTGGCTTTGTTATGGTGGTTTTGGAGCAGTGGCTTCTTCCTTGCTGAGTGGCTTTTCAGGTTATTTCGATATGGGACTCGTTTTGCTGTGGATATAGATACTTTTGTACCTGTGTCCTCCAGCATCTTCACAAGATCCTTTGCTGTTGTTCTGGGATTGATTTGCACTTTTCGCACCAAAGTACGTTCATCTCTAGGAGACAGAACGTGTCTCCTTCCTGAGCGGTATGACGGCTGCATGGTCCCATGGTGTTTATACTTGTGTACTATTGTTTGTATAGGTGAACATGGTACCTTCAGGCGTTTGGAAATTGCTCCCAAGGATGAACTAGAATTTTTTTTCTGAGGTCTTGGTAGATTTCTTTTGATTTTCCCATGATGTCAAGTAAAGAGGCACTGAGTTTGAAGGTAGGCCTTGAAATACATCCACAGGTACACCTCCAATTGACTCAAATGATGTCAATTAGCCTATCAGAAGCTTCTAAAGCCATGACATCATTTTCTGGAATTTTCCAAGCTATTTAAAGGCACAGTCAAGTTAGTGTATATAAACTTCTGACCCACTGGAATTGTGACACAGTGAATTATAAGTGAAATAATCTGTCTGTAAACAATTGTTGGATTCTGTTGGAGTATGACAGTTAAACTAAGCTCATGAGGCATTTATAAGTGATATTCTTCAAGAATCAATAGATATATAGAATAAATGTATAAGTAAAAAAATTAAGAAAACTGTCATTCATTTTGAGGCATCTGCATATTACGTTTGGTTTGCTCCTAGCTGAACTCAGCTAAGCGAAGTGAATGTCTGTCCCTCGGTTACTCCCTTAAAAGACCCTAGCTTGAAAAATGAGAAAAAAAGCGGCAATAGTACTGTTTCTCCATCTTGAGACGCCGTAGCCAGTATACACTTCCTCAAAATAGTCTGAATTAATCTAAGATAAGTCAAGAAATCTATCACTAATTTTGATGATTTTGCAGAAGAGATCTCAGACGCATAATTTTACATCTAGCGAAGATGTTTGATGCAGTATTTCTCAAGTGAAAAAATGTGCATGAAAATGAGTCGTCTCTTGTTGAATGACAACAAACACTTCATTAAAGAATCCCTACTGTTGACCAATCACCGACAAAGCGGCGTAGACTTCAGCTACTGAACTTCGGCCTTCCTCAAGAAATGTTTTTGTATGCAGGAACAGCCGAAAAAAAAACATGCCAAAGACCAAAATGAACAAAAACGTCACAAAATGTCATCATAATATATGCACAAACTGTTGCAGATGGGAAGTATCCAAATACCTTTAGTCGCACAATTTTACATCTAGCTAATGTGTTTGGTGCAGTATTTCTCAAGTTGGCTGTGTTTATGACTCCTTCACACAGACACACAGAATCTACAGTAGCTCTATCAAACATAGGAACTGGAGTTGTAAAGTGATTACAGCTGCACAGGGAATGTAAGGAAGCACAGACAACAATAGATACTCTCTATACACACACAGTCCTACAGATCATGTCGGGACGCAGAGGTAAGGGACTGAGATTTATGGGTTTAGGCGACTGTCGAACGACCTCGTTTAGCTGGTAATTTAGCTGTGCCCCTGGGGCCCTGTCCATCTAGCCTGCTTTACATCCGTGGCCTGGCCTGGTCAGGTCTGCTTCTGGAGGGGTACAACAAGGACTTCTGTTTTCAGACACAGAGCTTCCCTATGGGCTGCCTCTGGGCCAGCTCTTCTCTGTTCTGTAGAGGATGTTGTTTACAGTCCGAACAAGAGAGGGGAAAGCAGACCCTGGACCAGCACTTTTTTGGCAGATCTTCCTTTGGGCTCCACTTTAGGTTTTATGCTTTATATTCATATGGGTTATACATCTCCATCATACAGACAGACAGGCAGAGTGGGTTATACATCTCCATCAGACAGACAGACAGGCAGAGTGGGTTATACATCTCCATCAGACAGACAGACAGGCAGAGTGGGTTATACATCTCCATCAGACAGACAGACAGGCAGAGTGGGTTATACATCTCCATCATACAGACAGACAGGCAGAGTGGGTTATACATCTCCATCAGACAGACAGACAAGCAGAGTGGGTTATACATCTCCATCATACAGACAGACAGGCAGAGTGGGTTATACATCTCATCATACAGACAGACAGGCAGAGTGGGTTATACATCTCCATCATACAGACAGACAGGCAGAGTGGGTTATACATCTCCATCATACAGACAGGCAGAGTGGGTTATACATCTCCATCATACAGACAGACAGGCAGAGTGGGTTATAAATCTCCATCAGACAGACAGACAGACAGACAGGCAGAGTGGGTTATACATCTCCATCAGACAGACAGACAGACAGACAGGCAGAGTGGGTTATACATCTCCATCATACAGACAGACAGGCAGAGTGGGTTATAAATCTCCATCAGACAGACAGACAGGCAGAGTGGGTTATACATCTCCATCATACAGACAGACAGGCAGAGTGGGTTATACATCTCATCATACAGACAGACAGGCAGAGTGGGTTATACATCTCCATCAGACAGACAGACAGGCAGAGTGGGTTATACATCTCCATCATACAGACAGGCAGAGTGGGTTATACATCTCATCATACAGACAGACAGGCAGAGTGGGTTATAAATCTCCATCAGACAGACAGACAGGCAGAGTGGGTTATACATCTCCATCATACAGACAGACAGGCAGAGTGGGTTATAAATCTCCATCAGACAGACAGACAGGCAGAGTGGGTTATACATCTCCATCATACAGACAGACAGGCAGAGTGGGTTATACATCTCATCATACAGACAGACAGGCAGAGTGGGTTATACATCTCCATCAGACAGACAGACAGGCAGAGTGGGTTATACATCTCCATCATACAGACAGGCAGAGTGGGTTATACATCTCATCATACAGACAGACAGGCAGAGTGGGTTATAAATCTCCATCAGACAGACAGGCAGAGTGGGTTATACATCTCCATCATACAGACAGGCAGAGTGGGTTATAAATCTCCATCAGACAGACAGACAGGCAGAGTGGGTTATACATCTCCATCAGACAGACAGACAGACAGACAGACAGAGTGGGTTATACATCTCCATCAGACAGACAGGCAGAGTGGGTTATAAATCTCCATCAGACAGACAGGCAGAGTGGGGTATAAATCTCCATCAGACAGACAGCCAGAGTGGGGTATAAATCTCCATCAGACAGACAGGCAGAGTGGGTTATAAATCTCCATCAGACAGACAGGCAGAGTGGGGTATAAATCTCCATCAGACAGACAGACAGGCAGAGTGGGTTATAAATCTCGGTCAGACAGACAGACAGGCAGAGTCAGACAGGCACAGTGGGTTGTAAATCTCAATCAGACAAACAAGCAGTGTGGGTTATAAATCTCCTTCAGACAGGCACAGTGGGTTGTAAATCTCCATCAGACAGACAGGCAGGCAGGCAGAGTCAGACAGGCAGTGTGGGTTATAAATCTCCATCAGACAGACAGGCAGGCAGAGTGGGTTGTAAATCTCCATCAGACAGACAGACAGGCAGAGTCAGACAGGCACAGTGGGTTGTAAATGTCCATCAGACAGACAGACAGGCACAGTGGGTTATAAATGTCCATCAGACAGACAGGCAGAGTGGGTTATAAATGTCCATCAGACAGACAGACAGAGTCAGACAGGCACAGTGGGTTATACATCTCCATCAGACAGACAGACAGAGTCAGACAGGCACAGTGGGTTATAAATGTCCATCAGACAGACAGGCAGGCAGAGGAGAAATCGGACATTCTGTTATAAGAGAGGAGAAATCGGACATTCTGTCATAAGAGAGGAGAAATCGGACATTCTGTCATAAGAGACGAGAAATCGGACATTCTGTCATAAGAGAGGAGAAATCGGACATTCTGTCATAAGAGAGGAGAAATCGGACATTCTGTCATAAGAGAGGAGAAATCGGACATTCTGTCATAAGAGAGGAGAAATCGGACATTCTGTCATAAGAGAGGAGAAATCGGACATTCTGTCATACGAGAGGAGAAATCGGACATTCTGTCATACGAGAGGAGAAATCGGACATTCTGTCATAAGAGAGGAGAAATCGGACATTCTGTCATAAGAGAGGAGAAATCGGACATTCTGTCATAAGAGAGGAGAAATCGGACATTCTGTCATAAGAGAGGAGAAATCGGACATTCTGTCATAAGAGAGGAGAAATCGGACATTCTGTCATAAGAGAGGAGAAATCGGACATTCTGTCATAAGAGAGGAGAAATCGGACATTCTGTTATAAGAGAGGAGAAATCGGACATTCTGTCATAAGAGAGGAGAAATCGGACATTCTGTCATAAGAGAGGAGAAATCGGACATTCTGTCATAAGAGAGGAGAAATCGGACATTCTGTTATAAGAGAGGAGAAATCGGACATTCTGTCATAAGAGAGGAGAAATCGGACATTCTGTCATAAGAGAGGAGAAATCGGACATTCTGTCATAAGAGAGGAGAAATCGGACATTCTGTCATAAGAGAGGAGAAATCGGACATTCTGTCATAAGAGAGGAGAAATCGGACATTCTGTCATAAGAGAGGAGAAATCGGACATTCTGTCATAAGAGAGGAGAAATCGGACATTCTGTCATAAGAGAGGAGAAATCGGACATTCTGTCATAAGAGAGGAGAAATCGGACATTCTGTCATAAGAGAGGAGAAATCGGACATTCTGTCATAAGAGAGGAGAAATCGGACATTCTGTCATAAGAGAGGAGAAATCGGACATTCTGTCATAAGAGAGGAGAAATCGGACATTCTGTTATAAGAGAGGAGAAATCGGACATTCTGTCATAAGAGAGGAGAAATCGGACATTCTGTCATAAGAGAGGAGAAATCGGACATTCTGTCATAAGAGAGGAGAAATCGGACATTCTGTCATAAGAGAGGAGAAATCGGACATTCTGTTATACGAGAGGAGAAATCGGACATTCTGTCATAAGAGAGGAGAAATCGGACATTCTGTCATAAGAGAGGAGAAATCGGACATTCTGTTATACGAGAGGAGAAATCGGACATTCTGTCATAAGAGAGGAGAAATCGGACATTCTGTCATAAGAGAGGAGAAATCGGACATTCTGTCATAAGAGAGGAGAAATCGGACATTCTGTCATAAGAGAGGAGAAATCGGACATTCTGTCATAAGAGAGGAGAAATCGGACATTCTGTTATAAGAGAGGAGAAATCGGACATTCTGTCATAAGAGAGGAGAAATCGGACATTCTGTCATAAGAGAGGAGAAATCGGACATTCTGTCATAAGAGACGAGAAATCGGACATTCTGTCATAAGAGAGGAGAAATCGGACATTCTGTCATAAGAGAGGAGAAATCGGACATTCTGTCATAAGAGAGGAGAAATCGGACATTCTGTCATAAGAGAGGAGAAATCGGACATTCTGTCATAAGAGAGGAGAAATCGGACATTCTGTCATAAGAGAGGAGAAATCGGACATTCTGTCATAAGAGAGGAGAAATCGGACATTCTGTCATAAGAGAGGAGAAATCGGACATTCTGTATACGAGAGGAGAAATCGGACATTCTGTCATAAGAGAGGAGAAATCGGACATTCTGTCATAGAGAGGAGAAATCGGACATTCTGTATACGAGGGAGAAATCGGACATTCTGTCATAGAGAGGAGAAATCGGACATTCTGTCATAAGAGAGGAGAATCGGACATTCTGTCATAAGAGACGAGAAATCGGACATTCTGTCATAAGAGACGAGAATCGGACATTCTGTCATAAGAGAGGAGAAATCGGACATTCTGTCATAAGAGAGGAGAAATCGGACATTCTGTCATAAGAGAGGAGAAATCGGACATTCTGTCATAAGAGATGAGAAATCGGACATTCTGTCATAAGAGAGGAGAAATCGGACATTCTGTCATAAGAGAGGAGAAATCGGACATTCTGTCATAAGAGAGGAGAAATCGGACATTCTGTCATAAGAGAGGAGAAATCGGACATTCTGTCATAAGAGAGGAGAAATCGGACATTCTGTCATAAGAGACGAGAAATCGGACATTCTGTCATAAGAGAGGAGAAATCGGACATTCTGTCATAAGAGACGAGAAATCGGACATTCTGTTATAAGAGAGGAGAAATCGGACATTCTGTTATAAGAGAGGAGAAATCGGACATTCTGTCATAAGAGAGGAGAAATCGGACATACTGTCATAAGAGGCATCAGGGAATAACGTTATTTTTGGTAACTTTGCTGCATGTCTTTTTTGTCTGATTCAACCAGAGTTGCATCACCCACACTCTGGTCATCTCTCTGTGTGTTACTCTGTGTAGTACTGTGTCATTACTCTGTCACAGCAGCCCCCCTTCCCATCACCATCACTGTCCTACTCACAGGAAACAGGTGACCTAGCTAAACAGCTCACTGCTGCTACGAGCCAAAATATCCCCATCCCCAGGGCTTTTGAATCCTATTTGGACAAGTTCTCATTTGTATTTATTTACGTAATTATTTAGTCGCAGCATTTGCCTGCTCACTGTTGTTACAAGCAGATGCCACAGTTTATAGCCATGAACGGCTAAGGCAGGTTTTGTCTGTCCAGTGTCTAATCACAGACTAAAGGTTCATGTGTTAACTTACAGACAAGAGGCTCACCCTTGGATCCTGTCAATACCTTCTGTTACTTAATGAATGGAGCAGTTCTACGATGGATTTCACGCCTCTGGACAGAGGACTGACCTCACATGAACTTGCACCAATACATGTGCCAAAACAATTCTAGTTATGTATGTATTTAACTCACGTTAGAGAAAATATGAACTTGTCTTGAGGGCTGTACGTCAACGTTTCCCAGACGTGAAAGCGGGACGTTTAAGGACACAGAGCAGTAGATCGTGCTATGAGGTGACTGACACGTTTTAAACACGAGTGGGTTGAAAAAAATAAATGTGAGAAGTTTGTTTATCGCATCGGTCTGTTGAGCTCGCTGAATCGAGACCAGACACAAACAATGGCACTCCTGAACGTGCTGCAGCATGCTGCGGTACTCTGCAGCTTTTCAATTTAGTTTTGGTTTAGTTTTATTGAGTTCAATAGTCATGTTAGTTTTCCGATATCTGCAGCCCAACTACGAAATCAATAATATTGTTTGCTACATCGGATGATCATTTCTTTCCCCTCTGTCCCTCCCCTGTCCTGTGTTTCCTTAGCTGTAGAACCAGAGCTCAGTGAATAGGGTTGATGAATCTCCTTTTGGACGGAAGGCAGTGTGGCTCCACTTCACAGGTCAGGCCACGGTGCTCGTCTCCTCTTAAAGTGATGACTTACTTGTCTATTTCTCTTCTTTATCCTGGGCGAGGTCTCTGAGTGCTCAGATTGCACCAATCATTGTGTTGAAAAGAGAATCATTGCCTGTGAAGAGAAGCGTTTGTCTCAGTCAGCCTTCACCCAGAGGAGAGTAGACGTGGCGGAAATTCTTTCTAATTCACTGATAGATAGTTTAATCTGTGCCTCTGGCCTAGCGTAATGTAATTCATTTAGGAATTATAAATAGATATATATATATTGTTTTTTGGGGGGGGGGGGGGGGGGGGGGGTTCTTATTTATACAAATACTGACACATCCAATGTGTAAACACTCCAATGTGTAAACACTCAGTCAAACGGAAACTGTGTAGGCAACACACACACACACACACACACACACACACACACACACACACACACACACACACACACACACACACACACACACACACACATACACACACACACACACATCCTCCCCCTAGTCTGGGTGTAGTGTTGGCGAGGCTGATTCAGAGAGAGATGAGTCTCTCTGTGTAGATTCCCAAGGTCATTCTCTGACGGTTCCTGTGTGCGTGTGTGTTTGTGTGCGTGTGTGTTTGTGTGTGTGTTTGTGTGTGTGTGTGTGTGTGTGTGTGTGTGTGTGTGTGTGTGTGTGTGTGTGTGTGTGTGTGTGTGTGTGTGTGTGTGTGTGTGTGTGTCAGCAGAAGCACACCACTCGTAGGAGGTCAATGAAAATCTCTACGTCTGAGTTTCAAATGCTCACCTACAACAGTGCTTCTGCGTAAATTGATATGCATGACATTTTTATCTGCTTTAGAGGAATTGCAAAGTACAAATAAAGTATTTTTCCTCACAAGACTACATGGGTGTTGCTCACAGTCAACTTTTATGAATAAGCCGAAATGACATGTATATGTAGTTGTTTCCAAGAATGTGTTTGGATGTGTGTCTTGATGTGTGTGTGGTTGTGTGTCTTGATGTGTGTCTTGATGTGTGTTTGGATGTGTGTCTTGATGTGTGTTTGGATGTGTGTCTTGATGTGTGTTTGGATGTGTGTCTTGATGTGTGTGTGTGGTTGTGTGTCTTGATGTGTGTTTGGATGTGTGTCTTGATTTGTGTTTGGATGTGTGTCTTGATGTGTGTGTGGGGTTGTGTGTCTTGATGTGTGTTTGGATGTGTGTTTGGATGTGTGTCTTGATGTGTGTTTGGATGTGTGTTTGGATGTGTGTCTTGATGTGTGTTTGGAAGTGTGTCTTGATGTGTGTGTGGTTGTGTGTCTTGATGTGGGTTTGAATGTGTGTTTGGATGTGTGTCTTGATGTGTGTGTGGTTGTGTGTCTTGATGTGTGTGTGGTTGTGTGTCTTGATGTGTGTTTGGATGTGTGTCTTGATGTGTGTGTGGTTGTGTGTCTTGATGTGTGTTTGGAAGTGTGTCTTGATGTGTGTTTGGATGTGTGTCTTGATGTGTGTTTCGATGTGTGTCTTGATGTGTGTGTGGTTGTAGGGTGTAGGCCAGGCCAGGCAGCAGGGTGTTAGCCAGCTTAGTGGAGTCTGCCACTAGCACAGTCAGTGTAGTCAGCTCAGCTGTCCCCATTGAGACTGTGTCTGTGCCTCGACCTAGGTTGGGCAAAATTAAAGATGGCGGTGTTCGCCTTAGCAATCTCACTAGTATAAAGACCTCCTCCATCCCTGCCATTATTGAAAGAGTGTGATACCTCACATCTCAAAATAGGACTACTTAATGTTAGATCCCTCACTTCAAAGGCAGTTATAGTCAATGAACTAATCACTGATCAAAATCTTGATGTGATTGGCCTGACTGAAACATGGCTTAAGCCTGATGAATTTACTGTGTTAAATGAGGCCTCACCCCCTGGTTACACTATTGACCATATTCCCCACGCATTCCGCAAAGGTGGAGGTGTTGCTAACATTTACGATAGCAAATTTCAATTTACACAAAAAAAACAACAACGACGTTTTCGTCTTTTGAGCTTCTAGTCATGAAATCTATGCAGCCTACTCAATCACTTTTTATAGCTACTGTTTACAGGCCTCCTGGGCCATATGCAGTGTTCCTCACTGAGTTCCCTGAATTCCTATCGGACCTTGTAGTCATCGCAGATAATATTCTAATTTTTGGTGACTTTAATATTCACATGGAAAAGTCCACAGACCCACTCCAAAAGGCTTTCGGAGCCATCATCGACTCAGTGGGTTTTGTCCAACATGTCTCTGGACCTACTCACTGCCACAGTCATACTCTGGACCTAGTTTTGTCCCATGAAATAAATGTTGTGGATCTTAATGTTTTTCCTCATAATCCTGGACTATCGGACCACCATTTTATTATGTTTGCAATCGCAACAAATAATCTGCTCAGACCCCAACCAAGAATCATTAAAAGTCGAGCTATAAATTCTCAGACAACCCAAAGATTCCTTGATGACCTTCCAGATTCCCTCCACCTACCCAAGGACGTCAGAGGACAAAAATCAGTTAACCACCTAACCGAGGAACTCAATTTAACCTTGCGCAATACCCTAGATGCAGTTGCACCCCTAAAAACTAAAAACTTATTTGTCATAAGAAACTAGCTCCCTGGTATACAGAAAATACACGAGCTCTGAAGCAAGCTTCCAGAAAATTGGAACAGAAATGGCGCCACACCAAACTGGAAGTCTTCCGACTAGCTTGGAAAGACAGTACCGTGCAGTATCGAAGAGCCCTCACTGCTGCTCGATCATCCTATTTTCCCAACTTAATTGAGGAAAATAAGAACAATCCGAAATTTCTTTTTGATACTGTCGCAAAGCTAACTAAAAAGCAGCATTCCCCAAGAGAGGATGGCTCTCACTTCAGCAGTAATGAATTCATGAACTTCTTTGAGGAAAAGATCATGATCATTAGAAAGCAAATTACGGACTCCTCTTTAAATCTGCGTATTCCTCCAAAGCTCCGTTGTCCTGAGTCTCCACAACCCTGCCAGGACCTAGGATCAAGGGAGACACAAAAGTGTTTTAGTACTATATCTCTTGACACAATGATGAAAATAATCATGGCCTCTAAACCTTCAAGCTGCATACTGGACCCTATTCCAACTAAACTACTGAAAGAGCTGCTTTCTGTGCTTGGCCCTCCTATGTTGAACATAATAAACGGCTCTCTATCCACCGGATGTGTACCAAACTCACTAAAAGTGGCAGTAATAAAGCCTCTCTTGAAAAAGCCAAATCTTGACCCAGAAATTATAAAAAACTATCGGCCTATATCGAATCTTCCATTCCTCTCAAACATTTTAGAAAAAGCTGTTGCGCAGCAACTCACTGCCTTCCTGAAGACAAACAATGTATACAAAACGCTTCAGTCTGGTTTTAGACCCCATCATAGCACTGAGACTGCACTTGTGAAGGTGGTAAATGACCTTTTAATGACGTCAGACCGAGGCTCTGCATCTGTCCTCGTGCTCCTAGATCTTAGTGCTGCTTTTGATACCATCGATCACCACATTCTTTTGGAGAGATTGGAAACCCAAATTGGTCTACATGGACAAGGTCTGGCCTGGTTTAGATCTTATCTGTCGGAAAGATATCAGTTTGTCTCTGTGAATGGTTTGTCCTCTGACAAATCAACTGTAAATTTCAGTGTTCCTCAAGATTCCGTTTTAGGACCACTATTGTTTTCACTATATATTTTACCTCTTGGGGATGTCATTTGAAAACATAATGTTAAATTTCACTGCTATGCGGATGACACACAGCTGTACATTTCAATGAAACATGGTGAAGCCCCAAAGTTGCCCTCGCTAGAAGCCTGTGTCTCAGACATAAGGAAGTGGATGGCTGCAAACGTTCTACTTTTAAACTCGGACAAAACAGAGATGCTTGTTCTAGGTCCCAAGAAACAAAGAGATCTTCTGTTGAATCTGACAATTAATCTGGATGGTTGTACAGTCATCTCAAATAAAACTGTGAAGGACCTCGGCATTACTCTGGACCCTGATATCTCTTTTGAAGAACATATCAAGACTGTTTCAAGGACAGCTTTTTTCCATCTACGTAACATTGCAAAAATCAGAAACTTTCTGTCCAAAAATGACGCAGAAAGATTTATCCATGCCTTTGTTACTTCTAGGTTGGACTACTGCAATGCTCTACTTTCCGGCTACCCGGATAAAGCACTAAATAAACTTCAGTTAGTGCTAAATACGGCTGCTAGAATCCTGACTAGAGCCAAAACATTTGATCATATTACTCCAGTGCTAGCCTCCCTACACTGGCTTCCTGTTAAGGCAAGGGCTGATTTCAAGGTTTTACTGCTAACCTACAAAGCATTACATGGGCTTGCTCCTACTTATCTTTCCAATTTGGTCCTGCCGTACATACCTACACATACGCTACGGTCACAAGACGCGGGCCTCCTAATTGTTCCTAGAATTTATAAGCAAACAGCTGGAAGCAGGGCTTTCTCCTATAGAGCTCCATTTTTATGGAATAGTCTGCCTATCCATGTGAGAGACGCAGACTCAGTCTTAACCTGTTAGGGCTAGGGGGCAGTATTGACACGGCTGGATAAAAAACGTACCCGATTTAATCTGGTTACTACTCCTGCCCAGTAGCTAGAATATGCATATAATTATTGGCTTTGGATAGAAAACACTCCAAAGTTTCTACAACTGTTTGAATGGTGTCTGTGAGTATAACAGAACTCAAATGGCAGGTCAAAACCTGAGAAGATTCTGTACAGGAAGTACCCTGTCTGACCATTTGTTGGCCTTCTTTGTCATCTCTATCCAAAACAAAGGATCTCTGCTGTTACGTGACACTTCCTACGGCTCCAATGGGCTCTCAGAAGGCGGCAAAAAGCTGAATCGTGGCTTTGCAGGCTCTGGCTGAAAAAAAGTAGCGCGTTTGGGTAGTGGCTGGTTACAGTACTGTGAGACTCAGGCGCGTGCCCGCGTCGACCGAATGCTTTGTTTTCTTTCCTCTGTTTACCTAAACGCAGATTCCCGGTCGGAATATTATCGCTTTTTTACGAGAAAAATGGCATAAAAATGGATTTTAAACAGCGGTTGACATGCTTCGAAGTACGGTAATGGAATATTTAGAAATCTTTTGTCACGAATTGCACCATGCTCGTGACCCTTATTTACACTTCGGATAGTGTCTTGAACGCACGAACAAAACGCCGCTATTTGGATATAACGATGGATTATTTTGGACCAAACCAACATTTGTTATTGAAGTAGAAGCCCTGGGAGTGCATTCTGACGAAGACAACAAAGGTAATCAAACTGTTGTAATAGTAAATCGGAGTTTGGTCAGGGCTAAACTTGGTCGGTGTCTAAATGGCTAGCCGTGATGGCTGGGCTATCTACTGAGAATATTGCAAAATGTGCTTTCACCGAAAAGCTATTTTAAAATCGGACACCTCGATTGCACAAAGGAGTTCTGTATCTATAATTCTTAAAATAATTGTTATGTTTTTTGTGAACGTTTATCGTGAGTAATTTAGTAAATTCACCGGAGGTTTGCGGGGGTATGCTAGTTCTGAACGTCACATGCTAATGTAAAAAGCTGGTTTTTGATATAAATATGAACTTGATTGAACAAAACATGCATGTATTGTATAACATAATGTCCTAGGTGTGTCATCTGATGAAGATCATCAAAGGTTAGTGCTGCATTTAGCTGTCTTCTGGGTTTTTGTGACATTATATGCTAGCTTGAAAAATGGGTGTCTGATTATTTCTGGCTGGGTACTCTGCTGACATAATCTAATGTTTTGCTTTCGTTGTAAAGCCTTTTTGAAATCGGACAGTGTGGTTAGATTAACGAGAGTCTTGTCTTTAAAATGCTGTAAAATAGTCATATGTTTGAGAAATTGAAGTAATAGCATTTCTAAGGTATTTGAAAATCGCGCCACTGGATTACACTGGCTGTTGCGTAGGTGGGACGAATTCGTCCCGCCTAGCCCAGAGAGGTTTTAACCTTTAAGTCTTTACTGAAGACACATCTCTTCAGTAGGTCGTATGATTAAGTGTAGTCTCGCCCAGGGCTGTGAAGGTGAACGGAAAGGCTGGAGCAACGAACCACCCTTGCTGTCTCTGCCTGGCCGGTTTCCCCTCTTTCCACTAGGATTCTCTGCCTCTACCCCTATTACAGGGGCTGAGTCACTGGCTTACTGGTGTTCTTCCATGCCGTCCCTGGGAGGGGTGCGTCACTTGAGTGGGTTGAGTCACTGACATGGTCTTCCTGTATGGGTTGGGTTGGCGCCCCCCCTTGGGTTGTGCCGTGGCAGAGATCTTTGTGGGCTATACTCGGCCTTGTCTCGGGATGGTATGTTTGTGGTTGGAGATATCCCTCCAGTGGTGTGGGGGCTGTGCTTTGGCAAAGTGGGTGGGGTTATATCCTACCTGTTTGGCCCTGTCCAGGGGTTTCATCAGATGGGGCCACAGTGTCTCCTGACCCCTCCTGTCTCAGCCTCCAGTATTTATGCTGCAGTAGTTTATGTGTCGGGGGGCTAGGGTCAGTCTGTCACATCTGGAGTATTTCTCTTGTCTTTTCCAGTGTCCTGTGTGAATTTAAATATGCTCTCTCTAATTCTCTCTTTTTCTCTTTTTCTCTTTCTTTCTTTCTTTCTTTCTTTCTTTCTTTCTTTCTTTCTCTCTCTCGGAGGACCTGAGCCCTAGGACCATGCCTCAGGACTACCTGGCTTGATGACTCCTTGCTGTCCCCAGTTCACCTGGCCGTGCTGCTGCTCCAGTTCCAACTGTTCTGCCTGCGGCTATGGAACCCTGACCTGTTCACCGGACGTGCTACCTGTCCCAGACCTGCTGTCCCAGACCTGCTGGAACCCTGACCTGTTCACCGGACGTGCTACCAGAAGAGGACTGGCCACCCCTCATAGCCTGGTTCCTCTCTAGGTTTCTTCCTAGGTTTTGGCCTTTCTAGGGAGTTTTTCCTAGCCACCGTGTTTCTACACCTGCATTGCTTGCTGTTTGGGGTTTTAGGCTGGGTTTCTGTACAGCACTTTGAGATATCAGCTGATGTAAGAAGGGCTATGTAAATACATTTGATTTGATTTGGTTGTGTGTCTTGATGTGTGTGTGGTTGTGTGTCTTGATGTGTGTGTGGTTGTGTGTCTTAATGTATGTGTGGTTGTCTGTCTTGATGTGTGTGTGTCTTGATGTGTGTGTTGTTGTGTGTCTTGATGTGTGTTTGGATGTGTGTCTTGATGTGTGTGTGGTTGTGTGTCTTGATGTGTGTGTGGTTGTGTGTCTTGATGTGTGTGTGGTTGCGTGTCTTGATGTGTATGTGGTTGCGTGTCTTGATGTGTGTTTGGATGTGTGTCTTGATGTGTGTGTGGTTGTGTGTCTTGATGTGTGTGTGGTTGTGTGTCTTGATGTGTGTGTGGTTGTGTGTCTTGATGTGTGTGTGGTTGTGTGTCTTGATGTGTGTGTGTGGTTGTGTGTCTTGATGTGTGTGTTTGTGTGTCTTGATATGTGTTTGGATGTGTGTCTTGATGTGTGTGTGGTTGTGTGTCTTGATGTGTGTGTGGTTGTGTGTCTTGACGTGTGTGTGGTTGCGTGTCTTGATGTGTATGTGGTTGTGTGTCTTGATGTGTGTTTGGATGTGTGTCTTGATGTGTGTTTGGATGTGTGTCTTGATGTGTGTGTGGTTGTGTGTCTTGATGTGTGTGTGGTTGTGTATCTTGATGTGTGTTTGGATGTGTGTCTTGATGTGTGTGTGGTTGTGTGTCTTGATGTGTGTTTGGTTGTGTGGCTGTTCAATTTCCACTTTGCTGAGTGCACAGCGGGTAACACCGCAGGTTCATGCCTCTGCTTCTCTTTAGCCTCTTAAGCCTACCACAGGCGGTACCTGGAGGCCAGTAAGTGCACCCTCTTTCTCCTGACCCGGCCGGGCCCAGCTCTCACTAACACATTCTCAGCAGCACCAATTTCATCTGAGGCGGAGACGAGGTGCGGCCAGGCCATTAACGCACCGCAGAGCGAGAATAAGAAAACGGCATGTCGCGAGGCGCCTTCAGGCAATAAAGGGGGACTGGATTCAATGTTCTGGGTGGATACACCATGTAGAATTGGCAGCTGGTACCAGCGGAGAGGAGATGAGATGTGCGTCAGATATGCCCCTCAGAGCTGAACCACCCAGCACATGACATTTAAGTTCCCCTCGCATCTGAGAGGGACTCGCTGTGCCTGCAAAACAGATTCACATGTTGCTGCATTTTACCCCTGGGGAGAGAGCGCAGGCCCAGACATTTGATTATCCTAACATTAGTGTGGAAGACAAGAAATCATGGATTTTGGGTGTCGACTCGAGTCACTGAGGACAAAAGGAAGCAGACAGACCTATTAACAAGAGGAACAAGGTAATAGAATATTTGAGAACCCTGAAATCATATTCCCTCAGCCACACAGAACTATCCAGAACTCCAATGAAATGGAAGGCTCACCCAGAGAAACCTTTCCCCAAATCTCTATATTCCTCTAGATTACATTAGAGCCGTATAAGAATAATGTTAATGGGGGACGTCCTCTCCACCTGGCACAGTAACAGAGTTAATAAGGTAGTTCAAGGCGATAGGAATTGCGTCAGAGCTGCCATGTGCACTGTAAACTGACGCATCCTGATCTGCCCGGTTACCCCAGAGAGTCCCTTATACCATAAACTTAATTGGCTGTAATCAGGACAAGATACTACTGAGCCATTTCAACCTGAACTTTCAGTTGGACTCTTGACAAAAGATGAGAGGAAACACCGTAGATGTCCAAGCTTCATGCAGCTGATCAGTTTCTCTCCCACAGTACTACTCCATGGAAACTCTCCTTCAGTGTCACTCTCTCACAATACCTCCTGAAAGGTGAGTCACCCACTGCTCACTGCAGGGCTCTCTTAAGAGTGGATCCCCAGGCACACACAGAGTATGAGTATGCCTGTCTCAGATGGACTATGACTGAAGAATATTTTCACTGTCATTGTCCTTGATGGCTGTGGTATTCTGGGGGGAACTAGGGAAGTGCTCTGTTTAGTCTGACACCCAGTGATGGAAGGCTTCTAGTGTGACAGAGAGAACACGGAGGTAAGGGACAAACAGTGATGGAAGGCTTCTAGTGTGACAGAGAGAACACGGAGGTAAGGGACAAACAGTGATGGAAGGCTTCTAGTGTGACAGAGAGAACACGGAGGTAAGGGACAAACAGTGATGGAAGGCTTCTAGTGTGACAGAGAGAACACGGAGGTAAGGGACAAACACTACTCTCTCCTTCGGATATCCCCACCAACACACACGGCTGTTTTTGCACGACAGAGAGAAAATAGAGGAGCTTTATACATTTCAGTTGAAGGCATTCAGTTGTACAACTGACTAGGTATCCCCCTTTCCTTTTCCTTAAATATAAACATGCATGACCTTTCAAATTCAGCCTGTGCCCCCCCCCCCCCCCAGTCACTGTGCATGCACGTATGAGTGCATACACTGTATATGTCATGCGCACACATGCACTCACACATAATCACACTGAACTCCGCTGCTCTCAGCTGCTCTCTGTTATAACGAGCACAGAGTGCCTATTGTTCTGCTGTTGCTATGGCAGCGCTGTTGGTCTCTCAGGTGACTGGGGCTGAATGTGTGGCAGCAGCACAGGTGCATTGTGGACGAGTTCTGACTGACTACGAAGGCATCTGTGGAGGAGGCTGTAAGAATGGGCCTTGCCCTTGCTTTCCTGCGTGAGCGCATGTGCGTGTGCATGTCACTGGATTACATACCGTTCTGTAACTTTACTGCGGTTTGGCCTGTTCAGTATGTCCCCTGCTCTCTCCTAAATGATAACTCAGGATGGTAACACAGGAGACACATTTTACAGTACATGCCAAGAGGAGGGTCAGCCCCACAGTGTCAGTAGCTCTGGGTCTATAAACACACAGCTGGTCCAGGGGCTTCCACCACCATCACCACCACCACACTGCCTGCCCTGCTCTGTTCTGTTTATAGAAGCAGCTGGGAAGTACATGTTTGGAATATATTCCAGATGGGGCTGGTGGAACACTGTGTACCCAAGGCAATAGATCCCACATAGAGTTTGTTTGCAACATACACCTCTCTGCCTCGTCGTTCCATTCTCTCCGTACTATCACTTCCCATCTTGTTTCTTCCTCTCTTCCTCTCTTCCCTCTCTCTCTCTCTCTCTCTCTAAGTGTACTGTTCATCCATTTACTGGCATCAAGCTGATGTTTTCTGAGCCCCCCATAAGTAGGCTACAACTTGGCTGCCAGAGAGAGGACAGATTTTAGACAATGATCTTGCTCATGACTGGAAAACAGTCTGTCTGCCTCTAGTCTGAGTGGAGTGGAATGGGTGACCTATGAGAGAGACTCTTAACTAGTCGATCCGTCTGAACAACGGTCCTCTGTGAGAAGGGTACAGGACATATTATCAAAACCATATGGAGATCAGACACAGGGAAAAACACACATACTATCCCTTTGGAATTTCCTGTGGTTGAGGAGCGAGACCAACCTGCTGTATTCCACTGTAATACAGAAGAACACTATTGAACACCAGGCTGACAGAGGGACTATTGACATTCCAGCCACAACATATCAAACAAGATGCATTGCTGTTACTGTAACCATTACATCCCACCGATTACCAGAAACGCACACCAGCTTTCAAACGAAAATAACTTGTTTGCCTTGTTCACATTAAACAAAACCAAAGCACTGTTAAAGCGTTTCCGCTCCGTAGTACTGTCTCAGCGAAGAGGCCGTTGCCAAGGATAAACAGTCTACACTGCATCACTGTTTCTACTGAATTTCTCATAAGGGGGGGAAGGGAGGTTAGGTCTCAACTTTTGGGAAATTATACATAACTCAGCTTCTTTTTATGTCTGTAGCAGCCCACAACAGGAAAGTCATCACCGAAAGTCTCAGCTGACTGAAACCCTTTAAAGACCTGGAGGATGTGTGTGTGTTGTGCATGCTTGCATATGTGCGTGCTTGCTTCCTTCTGTGCGCACGCATGTGTGTATCTGTGACCCAAACGTGTGGGCCTGCCTGTCCCAGTAATGAGCAGACAAAAAAGGTCCAGCAGCGGGTATAACAGTCCTGTCAAATGACAGAGCCACATCTGGGACAGATTAAAGCCCTGAAAACAAAGGCAGAAAACAGCTGTAATAACATGATGGGTTTTCAGGAGGATTATGGTTGGTATAGCTGAGTGAAAATGAATTGGACTGATCTTTTGTGGATAATGCTGTTCTTTTTTTAAAGCAGGCAGCCAGACATGTGTAAAGGAAACAGTCTACTGCCCTTTTAGAGGCATTTTACAGCCTTTCTGAGATTAAACTATTCAACACATTGCTCTAATGGCTATTCCAAAGATTAGTGTCATTCCATTATGCGCTATGCAATATGATTTATTTGACTAACCTTTCAGTCACTAGTGACTGGAAATAGTAATAACTGTAATAACCATGTCAATAAAGCTTTCAAACACTATATCAATGTATCGAGTGGCAGGGAAATTGAAACATTTGTGATGCTAAGATTCAAAGTCCATTAAGAGTGTGACTTGACAAAAATCTGTCCAAATGACAAAGAACCAGTCAAATCCCCTGATTGAAAAAAGTAGCTATAGAATTTAGCAGCCGGTTTTAACATTGGACTATAAAAACAACTAAACTGTTGTGAGAACATTCTGTTCAGACACAGTGGGGTTAAGAGAACCCAGCAGCTACCATTCTTATTTGTTCCCCTAATTCATAAATAAACCTTGGTACGTACAAGAACCTATCAATCAACATGTTCTCAAATAAACCCCTGGAACATTCCAGAGCTCAGGCCAACAATGAGGCTTGACGACTTCATCTAATCTTGGTCATTCCCAGCTCCTCATAACACACAAACTGACAGCACGCAAACTGACAACACAATGGTGTTGTTTCATTCAATTATTTTCCATTTTTTTCCCCCATTTCTCTTGAAGTCTGTTATTTATCAAATTAAATTAAATCAAGCTTTATTTACACAGCACATTTCAGACTTGGAAAGCAACACAATGTGTTTTACAGGAAAAAACAAATGAATAAAAACTTAAATATTTACTAAACCAAAAGGATAAATAACAAAAGAGTAACAATAAAAACTGAATGATTAAAAAGTACCCTAAGGAAAAGCAAAGCTAAAAAGGTGTTTTAAGATCTCTTTTAATGTCCACAGTTTCAGCCCCCTTCAGGTTCTCTGGCAGGCTATTCCAGAGGCTGGGGACATAGTAACAAAAGGCTGCCTCTCCATGCCTCTTGGTCCTAGGCTTTGGGATAGTTAAAAGGCCAACGTCAGAGGACCTGAGGGACCTACTGGGTACATAACTTAAAAGCATGTCTGGCATTTATTCTTAGCTGTTCTTGTTCCTTATTTTTGTTCACATGTAAAATGGTATGGAGATAATTGCTGTCAGTGTTGTGAAAGCCCAGAAAAAGCCCATGTTAAAGAAGAGAGACCTAGGGGCCTGGGGCCCTGTGGAGCCTCAGAGATCACTCCTTCCCTCCTCTTTATTATTGACATATAATTGGTGTTTAGGGTGCATGCTAAAGACCCATTACCCTTCCTCTCTCCGAAGATACAGATACTGTGCCACAAGGCACGGCTGTCCTATGAGAGAGGAAGATACTGAATATTTTCTCTTTCAGTCAGTCTTCAAAGTGAAACTAGGTAAGATCATATCCACCCTGCGTCAAACACTAGTTTTTCTAATTAGGCCGTCCCTCTATGACAGGCCGTCCCTCTTTGACCCTACTCTGCCAGTGCTGTTCAGTGTAACTTTGATAATCTCCCATGATTCTATGTGTAGCCTGTTCACATCCTTCCCCAAAAAGCATGCATTTACACAGGCAGCCCATGTCTGATCTTTTGACCAATTATTGGTCTGATTAGTCAAAAGACCAATTAATGGAAATGATCAGAATTGAGGTGCCTGTGTAAATGCAGCCTTAGTGTCATGTAGTTTCCTACACAATTTAAGGGGTTTTCACAATACCACTCAGAAGTGAAAATGACTTAATTGGTAATGAATGGACTTGGATAATGGATAATGGATAATGAAAGTGCCACACATGTCAATGGAGCTCAGATTTGTATTTTTAACTAGGCAAGTCAGTTAAGAACAAATTCCTATTTACAATGACGGCCTCCGGGGAACAGTGGGTTAACTGCCTTGTTCACGGGCAGAACGACAGATTTTTACCTTGTCAACTCGGGGATTCAATCCAGCAACCGTTTGGTTACTGGCACAACGCTCTAACCACTAGGCGACCTGCTGCCCCAGATAGGGAGAGGATATCAGATCTTCCAGTAGCAGGTGATTAGACAGGCCTGATTAAGTGTAAAGCCTCAGCCTCTGTGTTGTAATGCACCAGAAATAATCCCTGAAGTCACAACAGATATTTCAAGTGTACAGTACAGTATGTGACAGATAGCCTTTTGTTGTGCAGTGCTTGAGAGGACCTGGGCAATCACAGTGGGTGAAGCTCTTGTCTGTGTTGACAATAAACAGCAGTGGGCTGTGAGCCTTTGAAGGGTGATTGTTGTGTCCACACTGATTTCACCACTAAGCGAGGCTGGTCCTGTTCAAATACCTTTGCAATGCATCCTTTACTTCCCTACAAAGTTATCACTGATCTTAGATAGGCAAAGGAACAATCTACCCTTTCACTTCATACACGATTACACGAGAAGAAGGAAAGAGTGATGCATTAAATAGTATTCATCCTCTAGTCTAGTTAGTGGTTTTCAGTATGACTGATAACTGACTCCGTAAAGCAGTCACATGCGCTGAATACAACAGGTGTAGTAGACCTTACAATGAAATGCTTACTTACGAGCCCCTAACCAACAGTGTAGTTTCAAAAAAATATGGATAAGAATAAGAGATAAAACTAATAAGTAATTAAAGAGCAGCACTAAAAAATAACAATGTATACAGGGGTGCTGGTACAGAGTCAATGTGCGGGGTCACTGGTTAGTTGAGGTAGTATGTACATGTATGTAGAGTTACTAAAGTGACTATGCATAGATGACAACAGAGAGTGGCAGTGGTGTGGAGAGGGGGGGGTCTGGGTAGCCATTTGACTAGATGTTCAAGAGTCTTATGGCTTGGGGGTAGAAGCTGTTTAGAAACTCTTGGACCTAGACTTGGCACTCCGGTACCGCTTGCCATGTGGTAGCAAAGAGAACAGTCTATGACTAGGGTGGCTGGAGTCTGACAATTTTTAGGGCCTTCCTCTGTCACCGCCTGGTATAGAGGTCCTGGATGGCAGAAGGCTTGGCCCCAGTGATGTACTGGGCTGTTCGCACAACCATCTGTAGTGCCTTGGGGTCGGAGGCCGAGCAGTTGCCATACCAGGCAGTTATGCAACCAGTCAGGATGCTCTCGATAGTGCAGCTGTAGAACCTTTTGAGGATCTGAGGACCCATGCCAAATCTTTTCAGTCTCCTGAGGGGGAATAGGTTTTGTCGTGCCCGCTTCACAACTTTCTTGGTGTGCTTGGACCACGTTAGTTTGTTGGTGATGTGGACACCAAGGAACTTGAAGCTCTCAACCTGCTCCACTGCAGCCCTGTCGATGAGAATGTGGGCGTGCTCGGTCCTCTTTTTCCTGTAGTCCACAGTCATCTCCTTTGTCTTGATCACGAGGAGCCGTGAAAGCTGTTAGAACACATCTTGAACTTTTAAACACCCCACAGGAGCCTGTCAGAGGTTAGTTTCCCCTTCCATCATCTGCAAACTTGTCCTGTCAAACCCATCCAAACATGAGGACTGAGACATAAAGCACTGTAAAAAGGCATAAAACAGCCGACTGGCCTTCATTAACAGCCTTTCTGTTAATCTGTCATACTGTTACTGGTCAAGCTTGATGCCAGTTACCACCATGGCTGCACAATCCCAGGTCTTCTCTCTCCAAACAAGAGACACACTTCAGGGACCATTATGGTGTTTCAGGAGGAAACAGGCGTTGCTATCATAAATAAGGAGTGAGGTTAAACAAGGTACCTGTCTGGTGTCAATAGTCTTTTCCAATCTTTCACTTGTCCAATATGAAGACATCAGGGCACCTGTTCTTGAAAGATATCGATCATCGATGGTTGGTTCCTAGATCTGTTACGATTGTCAAGGTGCAGACAGTAGTGCACATCCTTCACAAACATTTTAGGTGTGTCTGCGGCCCTTCAGAGATGTGTGTTCCTCTCAACAGGTCCAGAGCCAGGGGTGGAGCACCTGACCCAGGTCGAAGATATGGTTGCTCTGTCCCACGGAAATGGCCTTGTGACACAGACAGCCATGAGTAAGCAAAGCTTAGAGGGAGTGGGAGTCAGTCTCTAGTCGTGGCCATTACTCGCCTCAAGAGGTCTTTCACACAACCACTGGCACACGCCCTCTTCATATGACATACTGTATGTACAGTTGAAGTCGGAAGTTTACATACACTTAGGTTGGAGTCATTAAAACTCATTTTTCAACCACTCCACAAGTTTCTTGTTAACAAACTATAGTTTTGGCAAGTCAGATAGGACATCTACTTTGTGCATGACACAAGTAATTTTTCCAACAATTGTTTACAGACAGATTATTTCAGTTATAATTCACTGTATCACAATTCCAGTGGGTCAGAATATTACATACACTAAGTTGACTGTGCATTTAGACAGCTTGGAAAATTCCAGAAAATTATGTCATGGCTTTAAAAGCTTCTGATAGGCTAATTGACATAATTTGAGTCAATTGGAGGTGTAACTGTGGATGTATTTCAAGGCCTACCTTCAAACTCAGTGCTTCTTTGCTTGACATCATGGGAAAATCAAAAGAAATCAGCCAGACCTCAGAAAAAATATCGTAGACCTCCACAAGTCTGGTTCATCCTTGGGATCAATTTCCAAATGCCTGAAGGTACCACATTCATCTGTACAAGCAATAGTACACAAGTATAAACACCATGGGACCACGCAGCCACCATACCGCTCAGGAAGGAGATATATTCTGTCTCCTAGAGATTAACGTTCTTTAGTGCGAAAAGTGCAAATCAATCCCAGAACATCAGCAAAGGGCCTTGTGAAGATGCTGGAGGAAACAGGTACAAAAGTATCTATATCCACAGTAAAACGAGTCCTATATCGACATAACCTGAAAGGCTGCTCAGCAAGGAAGAAGCCACTGCTCCAAAACCGCCATAAAAAAAGCCAGACTACAGTTTGCAACTGCACATGGGGACAAAGACCATACTTTTTGGAGAAATGTCCTCTGGTCTGATGAAACAAAAATAGAACTGTTTGACCATAATGACCATCGTTATGTTTGGAGGAAAAAGGGGGAGGCTTGCAAGCCGAAGAATACCATCCAAACATGAAACAAGTGGGTGGCAGCATCATGTTGTGGGGGTGCTTTGCTGCAGGAGGGACTGGTGCACTTCACAAAATAGATGCACTTCACAAAATAGATGGCATCATGAGGGAGGAAAATTATGTGGATATATTGAAGTAACATCTCAAGACATCAGTCAGGAAGTTAAAGCTTGGTCGCAAATGGGTCTTCCAAATGGACATTGACGCCAAGCATACTTCCAAAGTTGTGGCAAAATAGCTTAAGGACAACAAAGTCAAGGTATTGGAGTGGCCATCACAAAGCCCTGACCTCAATCTTATAGAAAATGTGTAGGAAGAACTGAAAAGCGCGTGTGAGCAAGGAGGCCTACAAACCTGACTCTGTTACACCAGCTCTGTCAGGAGGAAGGGACCAAAATTCACCCAACTTATTGTGGGAAGCTTGTGGAAGGCTACCTGGAACGTTTGACCCAAGTTAAACAATTTAAAGGCAATGCTGCCAAATACTAATTGAGTGCATGTAAACTTCTGACCCACTGGGAATGTGATGAAAGAAATAAAAGCTGAAATAAATAATTGTCTCTACTATTATTCTGACATTTCACATTCTTAAAATAAAGTGGTGATCCTAACTGACCTAAAACAGGGAATTTTTACTAGGATTAAATGTCAGGACTTGTGAAAAACTGAGATTAAATGTATTTGGCTAAGGTTTATGTAAACTTCCGACTTCAATTGTACATCTGTGAGTAAAGAGACAGAAAGCTGTTAGAACACATCTTGAACTTTTAAACACCCCTCATGAAGATGTCCAGCTGCATGGCAAAGATCCAGTTGTATTTCTCCCGACAGGATCCACAGAGAGGAAGTGGCTTCACTACAGGTTTATGAGAGAATTGCTCCACCCCCGTGTTCATCACTTAGGACATGTCAGGTCTTAGAGAATTCATTTTTTTTAAACCAAATCTCAATTTTTTTATGTAAATGGTATGTTATAGAAGGGTCCAGAAACTATTTTTTGTTATTTCATTTGTTTTTGAAAAACGCACCTCAACTTCATCCACAATATTATATTCCATTCTGTGCGTCTCGAGCTGTTTCCCCTATCCAGCTGTTCCATTCTCCACGTAGCCTGCTACTAGAATGGACAGAGAGTTATCGCTCGAGTCTGTAAGGACCGACACTGGAGATGAGAGGCAGGTACGGGGAGTTGACATTTAATACGGAACAGACAGGTAACAAAAGAGGAACAGCGTCAGCACACAAATAAACAAGGACAATTAATGCTGCAGCAGGGAATAGAGCGGGGAACCAGACAGATATAGGGCAGGTAATGACAGAGGTGATTGAATCCAGGTGAGTCCAATAGTCGCTGATGTGCGTGACAGGGAAAGGCAGGTGTGCGTACTGATGGTGGCAGGAGTGCGTAATGCTGGAAAGTGGGAGCAGGTGTGACAGTAAAAATGTCACATTCAAATCAAATTTATTTGTCACATACACATGGTTAGCAGGTGTTAATGCAAGTGTAGCGAAATGCTTATGCTTCTAGTTCTGACCATGCAGTAATATCTAACAAGTAATCTACCAATTCCACAACAACTACCTTGTACACACAAGTGTAAAGGAATGAATACGAATATGTACATACAAATATATAAATGAGTAATGGCCGAACGGCATAGGCAAGATGTAATAGATGGTATGGAGTACAGTATATACATATGAGATGAGTATTGTAGGGTATGAAAACATATAAAGCAGCATTGTTTAAGGTGGCTAGTGATACATTACATCAGGATGGCAAGATGCAGTAGATGGTATAGAGTACAGTATATATATATATATATATATATATATATATATATATATATATATATATGAGATGAGTAATGTAGGTTATGAAAACATTTTATAAAGTGGCATTGTTTAAAGTGGCTAGTGATACATCTAATTACATCAAGATCGCAAGATGCAGTAGATGGTATGGCGTACAGTATATACATATGAGATGAATAATGTAGGTTATGTAAACATTATCTAATATAAATAATATAAAGTGGCAAGTGATAAATTGATTACATACATTTTCCCATTATTAAAGTGGCTTGAGTTCAGTCAGTATGTTGGCAGCAGCCACTCAATGTTAGTGATGGCTGTTTAACAGTCTGATGGCCTTGAGATAGAAGCTGTTTTTCAGTCTCTCTGTCCCAGCTTTGATGCACCTGTACTGACCTCGCCTTCTGGATGTTAGCGGGGTGAACAGGCAGTGGCTCGGGTGGTTGCTGTCCTTGATGATCTTTTTGGCCTTCCTGTGACATCAGGTGGTGTAGGTCCCCCCTCTAGGGGCGAAACCCGGCGTCCCACCTGGGCGAGCCTGACGGGCCAGCCGAGGCAGGGGCGCTGGGCAAGCTGGCTGGGCGTAAACTCCCGGCGAACCAGGAGAGGCATGGGAGCCTGGCGAGCCGGCTGAGGCATAGGAGCCTGACGATCCCGCTGCGGCGTGGGAGCCCGATGATCCAGCTGAGGCGTAGCAGCCTGACGAGCCGTCTGGGCATAAAAACCTGATGATCCGGCTGAGGCCCGAAATGGGATGGGCGCCTTCCGAGCCAACCGGGGCAAGAACCTCTCGAGCTAGCTAGGGCGTGATAGCCTCATGAGCTGGCTTAGGCACCCCTGGTTCCATCGGTGTCGGCCCCCGGCCCCGACGTCACCACCAACCGGAACGCCAGCACTCCCCGATGCTTCATTAGGTGGATTCTGTAAGGACCGACACTGGAGATGAGAAGCAAGTACGGGGAGTTGACATTTAATACAGGACAGGTAACAAAACAGGAACAGCGTCAGCACACGGGTAAACATGAACATATGACAATTAATGCTGCAGCAGGGAATAGAGCGGGGAGCCAGACAGATATAGAGAAGGTAATGACAGAGGTGATTGAATCCAGGTGAGTTCAATAATCGCTGATGCGCGTGACAGGGAAAGGCAGGTGGGCGTACTGATGGTGGCAGGAGTGCGTAATGCTGGGGAGCCTGGCACCTTCACGCGCCAGGGAGGGAGAGCGGGAGCAGGCGTGACAGAGTCGCAACTAAAGTCAATGCAAGTCAATGGTACCTATATTAGCATTTTCCAAACCATGTCCAAATTCTCTATAAGTAACTTAATTGAGTTACACAATCGATTTTGAGATACTTTGGGATATTAATAGTGAAATGTACAATGTAATTTTGTTTTGATATTTGATTTGTTTAATTAAAATAAGATACCTCGAGCTTTAAAGAGTCAACTGGTCAAAAATGTCCAAATAAAATGTATAAAATATATTTTAACACACTAATCTTCAAGAGGCATTTTGCCACATAGAGGGCAAAATGTCCCCTTTCTAGCAGCTTTTTTGTTTAAATTTTTTTTCCTTAAAGCTGGAATCCTTAATTCGTGAAACTGCCACGTCCGTTTGCGATATTACAACAACAAAGAAGTTACTGTAAACAACAAACAGATTTTTTCTCCTCGGATATCTTAGCACGGCAGAATATGTAAAAAATGTTACAACCTTGAGCGACGCTCCTCGCTTTTACTTTGTCAAAAACCATAACAAAGTCCGTGGGTCGGACAGTGGCACTGTTGCCCCTACAGGGATTCTATCTTTGGGACGGGGACGGGGTGTTTTCACCAAACGTACCCTACTGTCTATTGAATGGGCTGGTTTTGATGGCAAAGGACGATGGCAACATTTGCAATGCAAATATGTCTATAAATTAAGTTTCAAACCAATATAACGCGAGCAGCATGACACTTGAGTATCACCTTACGTCTGCAAGTTGGTGTGAAATGTGATGTGATTATTCGACATATGTAAATTATGATCAGTGACAATCCACTAGTACTACTAGCCAAATTCACCACAACTCCCAAAATCCATTGCATCATTCAAACCCTGATTCGAGGCTCTGATTAGTCTCTCTGTTCTGTCAATCAAATATCAGAGCGCTGATTCGACAGAAATGCGGTAGCTTTTTGTGGTGGGCGGATGTACATTTCCTTACATAGCTTGTTGTCCGTTGCTATCAACCTGCCGCAACTTCATGTGTGTTTAGTCACTCATGCATATGTCATTTTTAGATAAGTTATACGTTAGCAGTCTGCAACATTTAAGTAATCAAAGCGTTAAAATTAAGCTGCATTTTTTTAATTTCGTGTTAACTGCCTGCAGGTTGGTCTCTAGTCGAGAGACATTGCCCGTTTTTTACCCCTGTGGTTGCGGTCTGGCCTTAGCCGCGGCTGCGAATCAGCTTAATCTTTTCTCAATATCGTCCTGCATTGAAACATGTTTATTTTATAAATATGACGGTGAGAGGGACCCTGTAAACTAAATGACTGTCAGAAATATCGCCTCCATTTGTAATATGGTAAGTAGCCATAGCGCCTTCGAGTGTCTGCTGCAGTCATCGTTGGCCACCTTGTCTGTGTAATGATGATGAGAGAGGTTCATGGTCGAATTGCTCCTGGGAGCTCGAGCTGATCGGCTGTAGTACCAAGCCACCAGTCCTTGTTTGACATGGATGCATGGGGGTGGGTCCATCATTTCGGAAGTGTAGCTTGATCTTGAATGATGAGTATGAGCCCTACATGTTTAGCTACTCTAGCCAAATAAACACATGCAATGTAAATTGGCGACGTCAGGAAAATAGGTACCTGACAGTAACGTTGTCACACAAAGCTTGCTGTGCACACTTTACAAACACCTCTTAGTACGGTGCGTGACGTGATTTGACACCTTTTGACAGGTTGATTTCTAGTGTCAGGCTCGTGTGAATTTAAAGATCCCTAAGCTTAACTTGGAAGTGAAGAAAGGGAATATGACAGATCCTCTCATATGGCCATGAAACTATGCTAATCTATATTTAAAGGACCCATGTGCTGTGTGAAAGTGGTTTTCAGGTCAGCTTCCTCAATTACATTTTTAGTGACAGTCAGAGAGTATCCTGTCTCATGACATGGTTCCATCCCCACTGCTGCACCTGTATACACCTGTGTGCACCTGCTGCAGAGCCAAGGCAGTGATTGGTGAAGGCAGTGTAATAAGCTGTTTGTGGTGGGAGACTTCATGAAATTTCAATTATTCTATGATTGCAATGCTATTTATTAATTTAAATGTTTTGGGTTCAGTGTCTCACATGGAGGAGATGATGATGATGATGAGAGAGGTTCATGGTCGAATTTCTCCTGGGAGCTCGAGCTGACCGGCTGTAGTACCTAGCCACCAAGGGCATTACTGATGGGCATGATGAGCATCTGACTGACCCAACGTGTAGAGGAGGTCCTTCCGTGTAACATTTTACATTGCAGTGTCCTTACGACTGTGTAATTACTCCACACAGGAATAAGTACACTAGGCAATTGTGGTTTTACCTTTCTTTACCAGAACAGTGTGTAGGCTACTGAATCCTGCTGTTGATAAGGATTCAAAAGTTCAGGAAGATGTCAAGTTTGGAAGTATGAAAAATGTTATGTGGAGCAGAGCATTTGATTGGTGTTGAATGGGACCGTTATCATCATCTGGTATTTGTTTACTTTCCTTTGTGCCGTTGTTTGTGTAAGCTTTGATTGTTTAAATGAGACAAGAAAGTGTACGTTGTCTAGTTTGATTAAACACTTCATGTGTCTTTGGCACACGAGCGCGGGCTCAGCGGCGTGTGCATGCGTCTGTATGAGAGATTCAACATTGAGAACTCTGTCAAAACGGAAATCGGAGACAACAAAGCAATGTGTTCTGCTTTGACTGAGAGAAAATGACAGCAATTTTAAGACTTAAGCAACGCTAGCAGAAGTCTCTATGTTCTCTCAACAAAGACACGGCTTCATCTGGAAGCGCTCTGAGCTCTGGTTAGTCAATGGGCTCTGTCAGGAGATAAGTGCCCTGTCACTACATTACGGAACGTTAAATGAAACCAAACCACTCCTGATTTCCAGTAGCATGTATAAGCAGGGTTTGGGATGGGAAACGGCAAGCTACATGAAAGCTATAATATGCTGGAGTGGACTGCCAGTCTTTGCCAGAAATAATCCAGGCATTCACATATATCTGAAGCAAAGGTTAGACTTATGTGAGACAGAGACATGTGCAGCATGTGACCTCTCTATAAAGAGGCTTTGGTCCGTCAGTTTCCTGCGATATACTGTACTTACCTAGATGACTATTAGACCAGAGAGCTCTTGACCAGATTCACTAGCTGCAGTAATCTTGTGCCTATGAACCAGAGTGATACTGTTAGCACTGAGGCGGTGTGCCCTAGTAGGAAGTCCAATGTGTGCAACTCACCCGGCACGAACATAAAAAACATGAGCATGTCTACCTCTGCTAAGCTTCCCAGTAAAGCAATAAAAACAATCAAGTGTTCCAGAAAAGTCATAAAAATAGCCCACGTTAACATATGCAGCTTAAGAAACAAGGTTCATGAAATAAATCATTTGCTAGTAACAGATGACATTCATATTCTGACAATCTCTGAAACGCGCTTAGATAATACCTTTTTGATGATACAGTGGTAGCAATACATGGTTATAAGATCTACAGAAGAGACAGAAATACCAAAGGTGGAGGTGTGGCTGTTTAAATTCAGAAACACATTCCTGTAAAGTTTAGAGAGGATCTCATGTTAAATACTGTTTAAGTAGTATGACTATAGGTTCATCTGTCTCACCTAAAGCCTGTTCTGGTGAGATTTTTTGGGTGATTTCATCAGGCTGCCCACTCAAGAGAAAGATTCAAACTGTAACCAGTGCCTGCAACCTGGTTCAGGTTATCAGTCAATCCACCAGGGTAGTTACAAACAGCACAGGAATGAAATCATCATGTATTGATCACATCTTTACTAATGCTGCAGAAATTTAGCTTTAAAGCAGAATCTAAATTCATCAGATGTACTGATCACAATATAGTAGCCATAGCTAGGAAAACCAAAGATCCAAAGGCTGGACCTAATATAGTGTATAAGAGGTTATATAATAAGTATTGTAGTGATTCCTATGCTGTTGATGTAAAGAATATTTGTTGGCCTGTGGTTTGTAATGAGGAGCAACCAGATGCTGCACTTGACACATTTATGAAATTGCTTATCCAAGTTACTAATAAGCACGCACCCATTTAGAAAATGACAGTAAAAACTGTTACATCCCTGTGGATTGATGAGGAATTAAAAATGTGTATGGTTGAGAGGGATGAGGCAAAAGGAATGACAAATAAGTCTAGTTGCACAACCGATTGGCAAACGTACTGCAAATTGAGAAATCGTGACTAAACTGAATGAAAAGAAGAAGACACTTTGAAACAAAGATAATTGACATAAAGAATGATTGTAAAAAGCTTTGGAGCACCTTTAAATGAAATGTTGGGCAAAATGGCAAACTCAACACCATCATTCATTGAATCAGATGGCTCATTCATCACAAAACCCACTGATGTTGCCAACAACTTTAATTATTTTTTTCATTGGCAAGATTAGCAAACATAAGCATGACAGCAACAAACGCTGACACTACACATCCAAGTATATCTGACCAAATTATGGAAGACAAGCCTTGTAATTTGTGTGGGAGAGGTGAAAGAATTATTGTTGTCTATCAACAATGACAAACCACTGGGGTCTGAAAACTTGGATGGAAAATTACTGAGGATAATAGCAGATGATATTGCCGCACCTATTTGCCACATCTTCAATTTAAGCCTACTAGAAAGCGTGTGCCCTCGGGCCTGGAGGGAAGCTAAAGTCATTCCACTACCTAAGAATAGTAAAGCCCTCTTTACTGGCTCAAATAGCCGACCAATCAGCCTGTTACCAACCCTTAGTAAACTTCTGGACAAAATTGTGTTTGACCAGATACAATGCTATTTTACAATAAACAAATTGAGAACAGACATTAAGCACGCTTATAGGGAAGGACATTCAACAAGCACAGCACTTGACTGATGATTGGCTGAGAGAAAATGATGAAGAAAAAGATTGAGGGGGCTGTTTCGTTAAACTTCAGTTCGGCTTTTGACATTATCGATCATACAGTAGTCTGCTGCTGGAAAAACATAGGTGTTTTGGCTTTACTATATTGCTATATTGTGGATAAAAAGTTACCTGTCTAACAGAAAACAGTGTATTCTTTAATGGATGCCTCTCCAACATAATCCAGGTAGAATCAAGAATTCCCCAGGGCAGCTGTCTAGGCTGATCTTTACTAATGACATGTCTCATGTCTGACTCATGCTTTGAGTAAAGCCAGAGTGTCTATGTATGCTGATGACTCAACACTATACACGTCAGCTACTACAGCGACTGAAATGACTGCAACACTTAACAAAGTTCGTTTCAGAATATATATATTTCTAAAAGTTAAAGCATTTTATTTGGGACAAATCATTCACTAAACCCTAAGCCTCAACTAAATATTGTAATAAATAATGTGGAAATTGAGCAAGATGAGGTGACTAAACTGCTTGGAGTAACCCTGGATTGTAAACTGTCATGGTCAAAACATATTGATATAACAGTAGCTAAGATTGGGAGAAGTCTGTCCATAATAAAGCAATGCTCTACCTTCTTAACAGCACTATCAACAAGGCAGGTGCTACAGGCCCGAGTTTTGCCTTACCTGGACTACTGTTCAGTCGTGTGGTCAGGTGCCACAAAGAGGGCTTAGGACAGTTGCAATTGGCTCAGAACAGGGCAACAAGGCTGGCCCTTGGAGGTACACAGAGAGTTAACGTTAGTAAAATGCATGTCAATCTCTCCTGGCTGAAAGTGGAGGAAAGATTGACTTCACAACTCCGTGTATTTGTGAGAGGTGTTGAATGCACCGAGCTGTCTGTTTAAACTACTGGCACCTAGCTCGGACACCCATGCATACCCCACAAGAAATCCCACCAGAGGTCTCTTCACAGTCCCCAAGTTCAGAACAGACTATGGGAGGCGCACAGTACTACATAGAGCCATGACTACATGGAACTCTATTCCACATCAAACTCATGCAAGCAGTACCATTTAGATTTTAAAAAAACAATGATAAAAATACATCTTATGGTACAGCAGGGACTGTGAAGCAACAATCATAGGCATAGACACATCCATACATACACGATAACATACGCACTATACACACACATACTGTAGACATGGATTTTGTGTTGTAGATATGTGGTAGTAGAGTAGGGGCCTGAGAGCACACTTAATGTGTTGTGAAATCTGTTGGGAATATATTGTAATGTTTTTAAAAATGTATAACTACCTTATTTTTGCTGGACCCCAGGAAGAGTAGCTGCTGCATTGGCAGCAGCTAATGGGGATCCATAGTAAGTAACACAGCCCTGAAGAAGAGAACAGACATGTGTGAGTAAGGCACTTCAGATGATGTGTAGCCTATTTCATGTATAATAAGGATGTTTAGACAGTGCACATTTGAGCTCGTGTTCTCTCTCTCTGGTCTCCCTCAGGGCACCAATGCCTCTGCTCTGGAGAAAGACATTGGTCCGGAGCAGTTCCCAATCAACGAACACTACTTTGGATTGGTCAACGTAAGTGTCATTCACTCTGTCCACTAGGTCACTACTGAGTCATGTTTTCCATCGGACAGGTGCTTGGTGTTGACACTTTTCATGAGAAACAGGTTGTTTTGTTTGTTGGCTAGTCAGTAATGCTACCATTGTTTGTGAATTATATCTTTACATAGTTTAGATGTCTCTGCCTGTCCCAGTTTCCCTGCTATTCTATTTCTGTTGGCAAAACAAATCTTTGAGAGCCTTATGTTACCCAACTACTCTGTTAGCCAACCCTTCAGCTGGCTTCTGTTTAATGACTGGAATGTAGCTGAAATGTTGAGCGGTTCACCGGTGGGTTGTATGTATAAAAAACATTTAATTAAATAAAACTTCAGATGGAGATTGATGATTCTCAAAGCAGAGTTTGGCTAGCCTGGTTGCCGTCTCTGTTCAGCCATTACATTCCACTCCTTGCCACTCATGTCATTTGCAAAAGAGACTGGCCTTTCTGCAATCTTCAAATATGAACATTCTATCATTAATCAGCTCGAGGAGATTAGAGGATTTGATAACTTTCACATCTTTCGTCCAATCACAATGTTTATGCAAATTAGACTGAGAACATTTTCCTAATTCATTCATACATTTGATTGGAAGCATTCTAACATTGGGCATTCTGACGTAATACATTTAATTGTAAACATAAACATTGCACGTGGGGAGAACGGAGGATTCCTGTTTATTGTATTTTTACCAGAAGCCAATATGATCACATTTAGAGGTTGACCGATTAATGAGGGCCGATTTCAAGTTTTCATAACAATCGGGCATCGGTATTTTTGGACACCGATTTAGCCGATTTTATTTATTTATTTTTGTTATTAAAAAAAATGTTTTACACCTTTTATTTAACTAGGCAAGTCAGTTGAGAACACATTCTTATTTTCAATGACGGCCTAGGAACGGTGGGTTAACTGTCTTGTTCAGGGGCAGAACGACAGATTTTTACCTTGTCAGCTCAAGGATTCAATCTTGCAACCTTACGGTTAACTAGTGCAACGCTTTAACCATCTGCCTTATATTGCACTCCACGAGGAGCCTGCCTGTTACGTGAATGCAGTAAGAAGCCAAGGTAAGTTGCTAGCTAGCATTAAACTTATCTTATAAAAAACATTCAATCAATCATAATCACTAGTTAACTACACATGGTTGATGATATTACTAGTTTATCTAGCGTGTCCTGCGTTGCATATAATCGATGCGGTGCGCATTCGCGAAAAAGGTCTGTCGTTGCTCCAACGTGTACCTAACCATAAACATCAATGCCTTTCTTAAAATCAATACACAAGTATATATTTTTAAACCTGCATATTTAGTTAATATTGCCTGCTAACATGAATTTCTTTTAACTAGGAAAATTGTGTCACTTCTCTTGCAAACAGAGTCAGGGTATATGCAGCAGTTTGGGCCGCCTGGCTCGTTGCGAACTGTGTGAAGATTATTTCTTCCTAACAAAGACAGCCGACTTCGCCAAACGAGGGATGATTTAACAAAAGCGCATTTGCGAAAAAAGCACAATTGTTGCACGACTGCACCTAACCATAAACATCAATGCCTTTCTTAAAATCAATACACAGAAGTATATATTTTTAAACCTGCATATTTAGCTAAAGGAAATCCAGGTTAGCAGGCAATATTAACCAGGTGAAATTGTGTCACTTCTCTTGCATTCATTGCACGCAGAGTCAGGGTATATGCAACAGTTTGGGCCGCCTGGCTCGTTGCGAACTAATTTGCCAGAATTTTACATAATTATGACATAACATTGAAGGTTGTGCAATGTAACAGAAATATTTAGACTTATGGATGCCACCCGTTAGATAAAATACGGAACGGTTCTGTATTTCACTGAAAGCATAATCGTGATAGTTTCCGGATTTGACCATATTAATGACCTAAGGCTCGTGTTTCTGTGTGTTATTATGATATAATTAAGTCTATGATTTGATAGAGCAGTCTGACTGAGCGATGGTAGGCACCAGCAGGCTCGTAAGCATTCATTCAAACAGCACTTTCGTGCGTTTTGCCAGCAGCTCTTCGCAATGCTTCAAGCATTGCGCTGTTTATGACGTCAAGCCTATCAACTCCCGAGATTAGGCTGGTGTAACCGATGTGAAATGGCTAGCTAGTTAGCGGGGTGCGCGCCAATAGTGTTTCAAACGTCACTCGCTCTGAGACTTGGAGTAGTTGTTCCCCTTGCTCTGCATGGGTAACGCTGCTTTGAGGGTGGCTGTTGTCGATGTGTTCCTGGTTCGTGCCCAGGTAGGAGCGAGGAGAGGGACGGAAGCTATACTGTTACACTGGCAATACTAAAGTGCCTATAAGAACATCCAATAGTCAAAGGTATATGAAATACAAATCGTATAGAGAGAAATAGTCCTATAATAACTACAACCTAAATCTTCTTACCTGGGAATATTGAAGACTCATGTTAAAAGGAACCCCCAGCTTTCATATGTTCTCATGTTCTGAGCAAGGAACTTAAACGTTAGCTTTATTACATGGCACATAATGCTCTTTTACTTTCTTCTCCAACACTTTGTTTTTGCATTATTTAAACCAAATTGAACATGTTTCATTATTAGAGGCTAAATTGATTTTATTGTTGTATTATATTAAGTTAAAATAAGTGTTCATTCAGTATTGTTGTAATTGTCATTACAAATAAATGTAAAAAAAAATAATCCGATTAATCGGTATAGTTTTTTTTCGGGACCTCCAATAATCGGTATCGGTTTCGGCGTTGAAAAATCATAATCGGTCGACCTCTAATCACAATACAAGAGAAGCTCTTGCCGTTCAAAGTTCCCCACCAGTTCATTGTGAACGCTGAAGCCTATTTTATATCCAGCAAGCAAGAGAAAGGTGCTTCTTTCCTCAAATATATATTTTAATTGCTCAAAATAAGTGACCAAACTACACTGAACAAAAATATAAAAGCAACATGTAAATGTTTCATGAACTGAAATAAAAGATCCCAGAAATGTTCCATACGCACAAAAAGTTTATTTAGCTCAAATTTTGTGCACAAATTTGGTTATATCCCTGTTTGTGAGCATTTCTCCTTTGCCAAGATAATCCATCTTCCTGGCAGGTGTGGCATATCAAGAAGCTGATTAAACAGCATGATTACTACACAGGTTCACCTTGTGCTGGGGACAATAAAAGGCCACTCTAAAATGTGCAGTTTTGTCACACAATGACATAGATGTCTCAAGTTTTTAGGGAATGTGCAATAAGCATGCTGATTGCAGGAATGTCCACCAGCTGTTGCCAGAGAAGTAAATGTTAATTTGTCTACCATGAGCCACCTCCAACGTCGTTTTAGAGACTTTTGCAGTACGTCCAACCGGCCTCACAACTGCAGACCATGTGTATGGGGTCGTGTGGGCGAGTGGTTTGCTGATGTCAATGTTGTGAACAGAGTGCCCCATGTTGGCGGTGGGTTTATGGTATGGACAGGCATACACTACGGACAACGAAAACAATTGTTTCATCGATGGCAATTTGAATACACAAAAATACTGTGACGAGATCATGAGGCCCATTTTTTTTTTTTAAGGTATATGTGAGCAACAGATGCCCATCTGTATTCCCAGTCATGTGAAATCCATAGGGCCTAATTAATTTATTGAAATTGACTTATTTCCTCATTAACTGTAAAATCAATGAAATTGTTGCAAATTGCTTTTATATTTTTGTTAAGTGTATATATTGCTACTTCTGGGTAACACATTGGGCAAGGCTACTGGTTCAAGAGCTATAAGAGGCATACAGAGAGGATGGAAGAGAGAGATGCCAGTGGAGATGCATGAATTGCACAAGAAGGGAACAATGAGTGACAGAGATGTGTAAGTCAGTTTATTCATAGGCTGGGCTATTAATCCACCACTTGTATGCTAGCCTATATATTAGGCCTAGCTTACTAGAATGAATTTAGGCGACCACCACGTGTGCTATGCAAGCCAGAGACAAAAGCAATAAAAAAGACGAAGAACAAGCTATAAAGGGAAAAATACTGGAGTTTTTTATAATGTTGTGATATTGTCATAACGATACCATATGTCAACTAAAATAAAATCCTGATATGTAACTGTATGGACCCCGTCCGTCTATGTCCGTTCAGAAAGTTTCCTAAAGTAGCCTGTCTGGAATCCATCTCTTAATAAGAGAGGGACAAATAATACAACTGAAATGAGCATATCATTTTTAACATGTAAGCAAGTCATGATGATCAGCATATGTGCGAGGAATGACGACAGGTGCTAATTTTGCGTTTATTTCCTCCCATTTAATGAGAGGCAACTGAAGCAAACGTAGCTTGATTGAATCTTGTAGGCTAATAATTTTCGTATCATTATTTCTCTCTCATTACGGAGTCCTCTCTAGCCACTTTGAACAACATCATCTTGCATTGACACTGTCTTCTCACAAGGGAATGACCGCAGCAGGTGATAATAGTATTGTTTGTTGTTCTTAAAATCCTCATTCTATATTGCACCAAATTTGCACGTACCTCATGTTCCATAACGTTGTCATGGAAAATATTAATGTTGTTTCCAACTACCAATCAGCAACTTCGCCGTAAATCTGGCTGCATATTGAACGCTAAGATTGCCCGAACGACCAGTCTCTGGCAAATGACAGGAGTGAAATGTTAGCTAAAAAGACTGGTACCAAGACTAGTTTGGCTACATTAAGTTAAAATTCATACATTTATCTGATGGCAGCTGTGCAGTCTGGCTCTCACATCCCTTTTTAGATGTGAGAACACTCATCTCACCTTGCACCAAGTCTGTTGGAGGTGACGGTCATGAATCTTCTCTCCGTGTTTTCAATGTTACTTTTTTCGGTCCTCAGAGTGATAAAAATCTCACCCTCTCTTTTTCTATTTGTCCCTGCCGGGTTGGCCCCCTCAGTTTGGCAACACGTGTTACTGTAACTCGGTGCTTCAGGCCCTGTACTTCTGCCGGCCCTTCCGGGAGAACGTGCTGGCCTACAAGGCCCAGCAGAAGAAGAAGGAGAACCTGCTCACGTGTCTGGCAGACCTCTTCCACAGCATCGCCACCCAGAAGAAAAAGGTGGGAGTCATCCCGCCCAAGAAGTTCATCTCACGCCTGCGCAAGGAGAATGGTGAGAGAGACTACACCAAACCCAAATGACGCTGGGGACAAATACACTAGAGGACCATAGTGTAATACCCTCATAGCTACCATTTTGTATAGGTTGTCATATGATTGTTGTTGGTTGACAAACTGGCTGTGTGTTGATCGGTTTCAGGCCAGCGTTTAGAGGTTTCAGACTGCCGAGACCAGTTATCTTGAATCAACCGTATCCAGGAATGATACAGTAGGCATGTTTTGAGCTGGGGATTGAGATAGGGCTAGAGGGGAAGTGGAAGTGTTTTTCTCAGGTGATTGTCACTGTGGGGTGAAGGGCAGGTGCATGTTGTGGCGGTGCGGACATTCAGAACATGGACCTGGAATAGAAGCAGGTTGTTGTTGTCTGACTCCAGGCAGCTCTCTCTATGAATGAACAATGAACATCTATGTGTGGACTAGGGCCTGGTCAGCTGCTTTCTCTCACACTCTCTCTCCTGCTCTCCAATTTCACTTTTCACACATATCGGATTTGTGTGTGCATGCATGTGTGTTGACCTGCCTGGATTCACCTTGATCAGGACTATTGACTGACTGATCACCGTTCTACGCAGTTTCCCTAAAAGCCCCTGTCCTCTGTCTCCCCTACAGACCTGTTTGACAACTACATGCAGCAGGACGCCCATGAGTTCCTCAACTACCTGCTGAACACAGTGGCAGACATCCTGCAGGAGGAGAAGAAGCAGGAGAAGCAGAACGGCCGCCTCAAGAACAACGGCACGGCCGTCACCACAGAGACGGAGCCCGAGAACAAGCCCACGGAGCCCACCTGGGTGCATGACATCTTCCAGGGAACTTTGACCAATGAGACGCGCTGCCTCAACTGTGAGACGGTGAGTCAGAGCTGGTAGACCCTATAGAGTGATTTCTGGGGTAGTGGGTTTTATGGAGCCTCGCAAGCCGCCTGATCTCATGAGCTTACATCCGTGCAGCGAACCATTCATGTAATCTCGCGAGATCAGGCAGCTTGCGAGGCAAGGTTTTCTGTTCTCTGGCAGTGATTGAAATGGGTGGTCCTAATTCAACCAAGTTATGTAGGACATAAACGCTTATGTAAGAATACTTTATTGATTGGAAATGTCTCTTGTTTTATTTTTAACTCAAGCCCCTTCCTCAGCAGTGTTGGTAATGCTTTCCCAATCGACTAGCAGGGCATAGCTAAGTGACTGTCTCCCACAGAGGGATTAGCTCTGTCTGTAATAGTAAGCTCTCAGCTCTGACGGATATCCTCCAGCCCCCACAGGCTGTGGCATCGGTCTACCACTCTGCCGCTCTCTCCTTCTGTATCTGCGACGCAGGAGGCATTGATGCTCAGAGAGGAAGAGCAGAGGGAGGGAGGGAGGGAGGTAGAGAATGGCCTTGAACAACCCTCTTCACCACGCTACAAGCACTGTGCTTCTCAATGACACGTACTATCAATACATCAAATGGACCCGCTCTCTCATTTTGTGTGCCAGTGTGTGGTCAGGTCACAGAGCAGGAGCAGCATCGGTGCCTTTCAGCACGTGAAGAGGCAAGTACACCGACTCACCTCATCTGTGTGTTTCTCTTTCCCTCCCTCTCTCTCTCTCTCTCTCTCGGACAGGTGAGCAGCAAAGATGAGGACTTCCTGGATCTGTCTGTGGACGTAGAACAGAATACATCAATAACACACTGTCTTAGGTAATATTGACCTGTTACTTGGTATCTTTCTGTACCATAACTACTCCCTGTATCAAGCTTACTGACACAGTCCCCTCTGTGTGCGTTGTGTTCCCCAGGGACTTCAGTAACACAGAGACCTTGTGCAGTGAATACAAATACTACTGTGAGGCATGCTGCAGCAAGCAGGAGGCCCAGAAACGGTCAGTACACAACACGTTTCCACTCAGATTGGGTGTGTATGACTGCGGTATCTGTCTGTCTTTATGTACAGTACCAGTCAAAAGTTTGGACACACCTACTCATTCAAGGGTTTTTATTGATTTCTACATTGTAGAATATTAGTGAAGATGTCAAAACTATGAAATAACACATATGGAATCATTTAATAACCAAAAAAGTGTTTAATAAAATCAAAATATTGTTCAAAGTAGCCATCCTTTGCCTTGATGACAACTTTGCACACTCTTGGCATTCTCTCAACCAGCTTCACCTGGTATGCCTTTCCAACAGTCTTGAAGGAGTTCCCACATATGCGGAGCACTTGTTTTTTGCTTTTTCTCCACACTGCAGTCCAACTCATCCCAAACCACCTCAATTAGGTTGTCGGGTGATTGTGGAGACCAGGTCATCTGATGCAGCACTCCATCACTCTCCTTCTTGGTCAAATAACCCTTACACAGCCTGGAGGTGTGTTGGGTCATTGTCCTGTTGAAAAACAGATAATAGTCCCACTAAGCGCAAACCAGATGGGATGGCGTATTGCTGCAGAATGCTGTGGTAGCCATCCTGGTTAAGTGTGCCTTGAATTCTAAATAAATCACCAACAATGTCACCAGCAAAGCACCATCACACTTCCTCCTCCATGCTTCATGGTGGGAACCACACATGCGGAGATCATCTGTTCACCTACTCTGCGTCTCACAAAGACACGGAGGTTGCAACCAAAAATCTCACATTTGGACTCGACAGACCAAAGGGCAGATTTTCACCGGTCTAATGTCCAGTGCTCGTGTTTCTTGGCCCAAGCCAGTCTTTTCTACTTATTGGTGTCCTTCAGTAGTGGTTTCTTTGCAGCAATTTGACCATGAAGGCCTGATTCACGCAGTCTCCTCTGAACAGTTGATGTTGAGATGTGTCTGTTACTTGAACTCTGAAGCATTTATTTGGGCTGCAATTTCTGAGGCTGGTAACTCTAATGAACTTATCCTCTGCAGCAGATGTAACTCTGGGTCTTCCTTTCCTGTGTTGGTCCTCATGAGAACTTTTAACAAGACAAAATTGTTAATTGAAATGCATTCTAGGTGACTACCTCATGAAGCTGGTTGAGAGAATGCCAGGAGTGTGCAAAGCTGTCATCAAGGCAAAAGGGTGGCTACATTGACACTTAACACTTTTTTGGTTAATACAAGATTCCATATGTGTTATTTCATAGTTTTGATGTCTTCACTATTATTCTACAATGTAGAAAATAGTCAAAATAAATAAAAACCCTGGAATGAGTAGGTGTGTCCATACTTTTGACTGGTACTGTATTTCTATATGTTTTTACTCTTTGCTTGTCTGTGTCTGTATATAACTCCTGTGTGTCCCTGTAGGATGCGGGTTAAGAAGTTGCCTATGATCCTGGCCCTGCACCTGAAGCGGTTTAAGTACATGGAGCAGCTGCACCGATACACCAAGCTATCCTATCGCGTCGTCTTCCCTCTGGAGCTCCGCCTCTTCAACACCTCTGGAGATGCTACCAACCTCGACCGCATGTATGACCTGGTCGCTGTGGTCGTCCACTGTGGCAGGTAGGGGGCACAAACACATACACACATGTCTATTCTATACTGAACAAGAATATAAACTCTACATGCAGCAATTTCAAAGATTTTACGGAGTTACAGTTCATAGAAGGAAATCGGTCAATTTAAATAAATGAAAGCCCTAATCTAAGGATTTCACATGACTGGGCAGGGGCGCTGCCATGGGTGGGCCTGGGAGGGCATAGGCCCACCCACTTGGGAGCCAGGTCCACCCACTGGAGAGCCAGGCACAGCCAATCAGAATGAGTTTTCCCCACAAAAGGGCATTATTACCGACAGAAATACTCCTCGCACCCCCACTTCCCGCAGGTGAAGAAGCCGGATGTGGAGGTCCTGGGCTGGCGTGGTTACACGTGGTTTGCTGTTGTGAGGCTGGTTGAATGTACTGCCAAATACTCTAAAACAACGTTGGAGGCGGCTTATGGTTGAGAAATGAACATTCAATTCTCTGGCAAACTAATTTCTGCTCAAAATTTGAGAGAAATAAGCTTTTTGTTCGTATGGGAATTTTGTGGGATATTTTATTTCAGCTCATGAAAAATGGGACCAGCACTTCACACTTTACGTTCATATTTCTGTTCAGTATACGTTCAGCACCTTTGGACACACATTCTTATGCAAACACACTTACTCGTATCCAAACAAACTTGTACCTTGTACTTTGCAGAGACTTTGTCATATCACCGCTTTCCCCTTCTTTCTTCCTCAGTGGACCCAACAGAGGACACTACATCACCATAGTGAAGAGTCACGGCTTCTGGCTGCTGTTTGATGATGATATCGTGGAGGTGTGTGTCACAGTCATGCTCTTCTGTAATACTGTTATTTTTAGTTGGCCAGCACGCCTGTTTATATGTCTCATACAGCATGTTTCATCATTTTGTTGTGTCCCTCTCTGGTTTGTTCAGAAAATCGATGCCCAGGCCATCGAGGAGTTCTATGGGCTGACGTCAGACATCTCAAAGAACTCGGAGTCTGGATACATCCTCTTCTACCAGTCCAGGGAGTAAATGTATTAAACACCCAGCCAACCAGAGCCCCTTAGAGAGAACGATGGGAACTTTGACCCTGACCCCTGAACCCTGTCTGAGATGTGTGCCAACACCATTCCCTATCCCACGGCCTGCCCTGGGTGTGCCTGCACTTCATTTCCCATAACCCCCTTCCCTCCCTGCACTCAGCATGCTGGGAGGACTCTGCCAACTGCGTTTTGCCCTTCAGCCACATGCAAAAAAAAAAAAAACAGTCACAACAACAAGAACAAGGGGGAAAAGGAAGATACAACAGGCTGGTGTGTGATGTCTGTTTGCCTCCACATGGGGCCAGCTCTTGAGGTCTGTAGTCCCAGCACGGGTCACTCTCCCTGGGTCTGCCTGGCATACAGAGCTGGCTGGACTGGTACAGATTCAGACTGCTGTTGGAAAGGAGATTGTATCCTTTATATATCTGTATAGTATGTCTATTTTCACGTAATGTCACACGCTCATAAATCCTTTTAGTAGGGTTATCCTGTGACCTTATATTTGTCCTGCCCATAGAAGTCTTCTACGTGGGGTATAGCTAGAGCTGGGATGGAAGTTCAAGTGAAGGATATAAACTAGGTGAGAGAGGGTCTATGCATATGGTGTAGCTGAAATACATATTTCAGTGTTCACAGTTTAAGCTGGTGTGGATTATTGTTGACTTGAGTTGTGACCAAGCCAAACCTATTCATCGCGGTGCTGAGAAATTGTAGTCCTACAGAAGACCAGGCTGCATGTACAAACTACAGCTCTACTAGTCTCTAGAATAGTCTGTTTTAGTTCATGCCCAGTTCATTCTCTGTCTAGTCCTTGTTGTGCAAAACACTATGTATTGCTCTTATTTTATTGATGTTGGGGAGTTGTAATGTTGAGTGTGCTGGTAGGAGGAGGATATTGTGTGTCAGACTCCATCTTGTCTTGTGTGTGTGACATCTCCCCCATAGAGTCCTGTAGGTAATACACATACAGAGCTCTCTGGGGTTGAATTGAACTTTGACAACGTTCTAGTTTGAAGTATGTGGATAGCTGAGCTCTGTCAAGAGAACCACATGAGGTAAGACGGAGGGATCAAAATCCACAGTTGCAACTGGCAAGGCGTCCTTGAACAGTACTGTTTTTCACAGTGAGATTGGTGCAACAGGAGGAGGTGAAATGAGCTGATAAGATGTTGACTTCCCTGTTGAAGCGAATATAGATGTTAAATGCTGGTGTGTTTCGTTACGAGCTAGTCTCCTCCCAGTCGTGTGTATCTGTGTGTGAGATGGATCAAAGGAGGTGGAACTCCTTTGCTAGGTGCAATATGGGGCTGCGGTTCACACACTGCAAACGTTGGTCTGATGTTACTTAGAACCTTTTAGTACTTCTGCAGTGACACCATAGTCTGAATATTGATATTGGTCATTCCTATGTTGAAGTCTTTACATGTGTTCTATCACCGTTTTATTTTGCCTCGTTGTCCCTTCCATTGTTAGGCACTTGACTTGGAACCAATGTTCTTTACTCAGAAGCTGTGCCTGGCAGATACTATAAGTTGTGTTTAGTGTGAAGGTGACCAGTGGTCTATATAGACTGATGATTTACCATCCCATAAGGTTAGGGCAACGTACTGTAGAGTAGAACTATATCAAAGGCCATATAAAGGTATTTGAAGAATCAGTGCTGCTCAGACTGTCCTATGGCACTCTAATTCACTGTAATACTGAAAGAATAATGACCCAAGTGCATCTCGCTTTAAAGAGATGTTCCGGAACTTTGGTGACTATTGTGTATTCTTTAAACCTCCCGCTTTGGGCTGGATGTGTCAGTGTAGTTTATACATGCAGAATTACTATTTTACCTAAATTATCCACAAAATCCCTAGTTTGAAAGCGACTATTTCTGGAATTTGTGCTGCGCCATTTTCCTCCAGCCCCCCTAGCAATTCGAGTTCTAGCCAATGAGCTTCAGACCCTCGCCATTTGAGTAAAATCTGCACATACTGTATGTGATGTAGTACACTATTTTCAGGGAACACTTTTGTCTTGTGAGAGCTACTTTCAGAACTACTGGATAAAAAGTCTACAAATGTACCGGAGAATTTCTTTAAATTAGAAGTAGAGATGATTTGGGTTATGTGTGAGGTTCACTGTGCCTCCTTTTTTAGGTGAGTTGGCATGTAATGTGTGAGAGTGTGTTGAAGCATCTAGATGGTTAACTGACTATTTTCTTCTGTTTAGTATAACTGGGTAAAGTCAATGGTGAATATGTGCCAATCTGGGGTCACTAATGACCTTGCAAAACTGGACAGGAACTCTTACAGAACACTATTTTCTCTGCTAAGATACAAGTGTACATACATTATGTAGGAAATATATTTTTTAAAAGCTAGAAGCTAAAACACTAAGAGAAAGAGGAGTTAACTAGAAAATAAAAACAAACCCTGTAAAGACATATGGAGCTGCTTTACAATCAGTCAATCACATAATCAATTCATCACACAATAGTTACACAATCGAGGAATGTCACAATCAGCCAGAGCTGTTTGAGGCATTTTAAACTTTATGATGGGAAGAGATACTGTGTGTGCTAATCTTCCAATTACTGTTCTGCACACACCCTCGCTCAGATGCTGTCTTTTTGCACTCCTAACGTGGTCTCAACAGTCTATAAATGTGAAGTGTTCTACCTATGGGACTCCGGTGCAGTGCCTAGAGATGAATACGTACTGTACTAGCATGTCTATGTTGGTAAGAGGAGAAGTTAAAGGGAGATCCAGGCACTAGCTAACGCTCAATTCCAATGAGTTGTTTGTAAACTGAAAGTGCACTTTACTAGTGATGAGCTTAACTACGAGCCACAGTCTGAGTACTTTTTGGATTTCCTTGTCCTCTGTTCAATAAAAGGACTGTATCAACTAAGGCACTGGGATTTGTGAAGAATTAGTTTGTCATGTTCTTTGGATTTTCAAAGATTTCTTAACCCCCCTCACCATCAACTCGTTCTCCTCTTAACCCCCAGGCCAGTCCTTCACATCCCCACAGTCATCAGTCATGTCACAGTTGTTTTCCTTTACCTGTTAGTTACACACACAGTTCATTCCTGTGTTGTCAACCTGGTCACTTCCTCTGTCACATCATGTTTACCAGGCAGTGTGCGCATGTTGCTGTGGTGACAGCCAGCCACAGCGACGCAGCATCACAGAACACAATGTACAACAGCATGTGAGGGGAGACTCCAACAGAGAAAGAGAATATTCCAGAACTATTAGACATCTTGCTTTCTCCTTCCTTCATCTACTCTATATTACAGCCATCGGTGACGAAGGTGAGGAAAGAATGCCTTTTATGTTTTATTGGAATGTGTTTAGTGACCCTTGAGAGCCCATCTTGTAGAAGCCAATGCATCATCAGTTTGGCAGATTGTTTTTTTTTCTTTTTTGCATTTTGGTAGAGCGCTCTTATCCAGCACAACTAGGTTTAAGTGCCTTGTTCAAGGGCACATTGACCGATTTTTCACAAATGTGGGATTCGAACCAGCAACATTTTGGTTACTGGTCCAACGCGCTTAACCACGAAGCTACCTACCGCTCTGCAGGCTAACAGTCCCATCGGTCTGCATTTTGGGGTGGCATCTGCCTCAGAAAAATATATTTAATGTCTGCCATTGTGATGATTTTAAGGGTTACTGTATGTTGTGTGTGTACACGCCTGGCTGTGTGTATGTATGTTTGTGCATGGCTGTGCGTGTGCGGAAAATCATATTTGTTGTTGTCGTGTCTTTGGCTATGCCGGATTAAGTGATATGACATGCTAACCTATAAAATTCTCTCTGTAATTAATATTACCTGATTAAGCTAATCATGTAAATGTAATTAACTAGAAAGTCGGGGCACCACGGAAGAACGTTTATAGAGCCGTTATCTTCCGAATAAACTCTTAAAATACTTAGTAATATTTTACATCGATAGCAGTCAATATTAACCCTTATCTTATTTTCAGTCTCATAATGAAAGTTGTAAATTCTTGGCTATCTTCACGAACCCTGGCTAACAAGTTGAATCAGCAATACAAAATTGGGTTTAATTATTTATTTACTAAATACCTAAACTAATCACACAGAATTACAAATACACAGAATACAAATGATGTCATACACAAAACGTCCTGGTGGACGGAACCTGTATGAAAGCTGGTTACACAAAGGAAAGGGGGTTGGGCTTGAATGAAAGAGCGGGAAGATTTAGGAACGAAGAAACAGCAGCTATGCTATCGTAAATACATTATCTTATGCATTCTAAATTACCGCCCATTTGGAAAAGGAAAATGCAATAAATATTTACTCTGAGCTGCGCTTCGGTAGATTGGTCGTAGATGCTGGCCGGGTTGGCCAACAGATCTCCCTGTACTTGGAAGAATGTCTCTGGTGGTGAATTGGATACGTGGTGGTATCTTCGTCCGTCTGTTAGACCGGATCCGTCGTCCGTCCTTTCCTAGCCCACGTCTACAGCGGCCGCTGCTAACTCAACGGCTAGGAAGTAGCACTTCTGTAGTGAATAAGCTCAAAGTTCATACCAGTTCATACCATAGCTCACGCCGAGGTTGGCTTAGTTCTGTCCTTGACATGTGTGTCCTTCTAACGTAGAGGCTGCAGACCTCACGTGCTGGAACAACATGGTTATCTTTTCGTCAAAGGCTTATATAGTGGAGAGGGGGGAAGGATGTGTTTCATCGTTTATAACCCCTCCTCTTCACAGGGGTGGGCCACTGATCAAGCAGGGCACTTTCCTTATGAAAACCCAATTCTCTCATTTGGAAGCTAAAATTACATTTAATCTCCTAACAAACAATTTCAATATCAAACATTTCAATTGTATAACAATTCCATGTTACTCTGATAACTAGAGGGTGTATACTTTCTCAGGTACAGTTTATGTCGTCCTGTCATCAGTCATAATGTCTCAGATGACAACCGAACCTGACATACATACTCATTACGTTCCCAAGCATATTTCCAACTGGTTTTATTACCAAAATATGGTTCCTTTTCCCCATGTGTTTGATGTTCCCAGACTCTCTATATTTAACACAGGCTATTCAAGTCCTTCAGTAGGGTCAGAGAGGGGAAGGGAGAAAGGTATTTATGGGGGGGGGGGTCATAAACCTTACCCACAGACCAACGTCATGACATTGTATTTGTCTGTGGGTCTCAGAGTTAGTCAACTCTGTGACTCTGTCCTTCTCCAGCTCTGAGACATTTAGTTCCCCTCTTAATCATCACCAGCTCTAATTACCTCCTGCAGTCAGAAATAATGTTTCTCTCTCTTCACTCTTCCTCACCCTCTCTGTTCACCCTTTACCCCTGTCTCCTCCCCCTCTCCCTCCAGTCTTTCTCTATCCCCATGTCCCTTTCTACCTACCTCCTCTGCAGATCAAGTGAATGTACTCTGACAGCTGACTGTGCACCAAACAATGTAGTGTAGAGGACTAGTACACCAACCAAGGCTCCTCTAGCTCGACACACACACACACACAACAATGTGGGTACAGTATGCGTGTATAGTTATTTGGAATGGTTGTGTGAGAGTCTGTCCGTCTGTCCAGCCTCAAGTCTGTCTGTCTCTGTAAACATAAGAGTGTCAGTAGGCCACGGTAGTGCAAGTTGTCTGGCATAAGTGAAGACAGCCAGAACAGGGGGCCTAACCAAGCCAGATCTGATCTGGGATTAGTGAGTGAGGTCAAAAGTCCTGCCTCATCATGATTACAGCACTGAGTGTCTCTGCATCTGCCACATTATTGTAATTACACATCATTATAATAATTACCTGCATAATTAACTCTGATGTAGCAGCAGAGTTATGCTAATGATGAATGCTAGAAGGGCAGGAAATATGTCACTGATTAAATAAATCAATGAAATAATTTATTGAAATAATTGCATAAATCCCTGTCATAATTCCATGAATCCCTGCTATCTTGTAGGTGATGTTTCTGTAAGAAGTACTATACCCTCCTAGTGTATAAACCAGTAACTTATTGACCTGGGGCAGTTTGTGCTTGCTTGTGTGTGTGTGTGTGTGTGTGTGTGTGTGTGTGTGTGTGTGTGTGTGTGTGTGTGTGTGTGTGCGTGCATTTCTGAGGAAAGCAAAGGAGGGGTGAGGGGAGTGGAAGGTGGGTGCTTATGTCTGGTCATACGTATCAACAATCAGAGAGGAACTACCCACAATGAACACCATAGGAGGAATGTGATGCTGCTTCTTCTTCCTGTTTTCTATGGAAAGCCTCACACCGACCCTGGACCATTCTCAGTAATGCTCCTCCTCCCACATACAAATATATATGCAAGGACAAATATCAAACCATAAAAAGAGAATAATGAGCGCAACTTCTTGGAACAAACTAATCACAGCAACATCTTCCCAGAACACATAATAGAAAAAAAACCCTGAGGTTCCAAGGAGTTGGAACTTGTGATAAGTATGCTATTATGCATCATCTAAAAAAATAATTAAGAGAACAGAACAGAAACTGTAATGCTGCAGATAAGGTGTAACCGGTGATGACAGTGTATCTATCTGCATTTATATTCCAATACCAAGGAGCACTGAACAATATTACACTACCTGATATTACACAGGAGACAAGCTATTTGTCCCAGTGGTGACCACCACCCAAACACCAGAGAAATACTTGCTTGAGTTGTAAAGTAGACATATGAATGTGGAAGTTTACAGTCATTTCATTTGGCCAAGTAAAGGAATGTTTTTGTTAACGCACTCTTGCTCATAAAATGTCCATTAGTAATGTTCCTTGGAAATGGACGGGCTCGATGACTTCATGCAGTTATTATACTACAAAATTCTGAGGCACTACGGTCTTTGGTGCTTAGTCACTTCTATTTTGGGGACATTCTTATCAGACGCAAAACAAGCACATGGATTCCTTGTCGCTCTTAGGACAGAGGTTTAAAAATAGCAGGCAGTTTAGTTGGATGTAAATTCCTGGGCATGGACCCCCGAGAGAGGTGGGTACTTCCAGTCCAAGCTTTATGTGCATCCTATCAATCAAATGTATTTATAAAGCCCTTTTTACATCAGCCGATGTCACAAAGTGCTGTACAGAAACCCACCCTAAAACCTCAAACGGCAAGCAATGCAGATGTAGCAGCACGGTGACTAGGAAAAACTCCCTAGAAAGGCAGGAACCTAGGAAAGAAACTAGAGGAACCAGGCTCTGAGGGGGGGCCAGTCCTCTTCTGGCTGTGCTGGGTGGAGATTATAACAGTAAACAAGCTTCTGCCAGACCCGCTGTGACGGTGAACCTTTACTATGCAGGCCTAATTCAAGAGAAAGGTGGCTGAATCACTGAAAACAGAGGTATCACCCTATATGACTTGAGACAATAACATGCACTGCTTTTTGGTGCAGTTTTATTCGTCACTGACAATTCAAGGCAAAGATGGTCCATTCACTCACAAGATGTTTCATTTTTAGGTTTGATTGCCCTCCAATGGCCATTTACTGTCATTACAATTGCAAGCCGAGGAAGGCGTTCAGCACCTTCCATTCTTACAGCTTCCCTAACCATCATGCTGAGCCATGTTAACACGGTTGCATTCTAAAACCAGGGTCTGTGTGCCCTTCAGAGGCCTTCTAGACTAGATTTATAGTTCCAGTTAGTTTTGCGACCCTTCATGAGCAGGGTATAGGTCTGGAGCTAAACCATGCTGAATAGTCAGCAATTCGTCTGCTGCAGGTGGATGCAGTGTGTCTCTTCCCAGTGTGAAACCCTATACAGGCACCATGAGAACAGCTAGACAGGCTTTGGCTGAGGCGTTTTCATCTTTCACCAGCAGGACATAAATGTGGTCTCAGAGGCAGCTCAGCAGAATATATAGCAATAAAAGTGCAAGAGGTATTAAAGATTGAGACTCACTTATTATTAATATAATCGTCCTTACGTGTGTGTGTGTGTGTGGGTGGTGTGTGTGTGTGTGGAGGAGGAGGAAGAACAGGGACTCCACTGTGCCGTTCAGGAAGTTAATGATTCAGAGGAGGAAAAAAAAAAAGTAAAATGGATTCATTCATGTTGGGCTCCCGAGTGGCGCAGCGGTCTAAGGCACTGCATTTCAGTGAAAGCGACATCACTACTAGGAGGTCGACCGATTAATCGGAATGGCCGATTAATTAGGGCCGATTTCAAGTTTTCATAACAATCGGTAATCGGTATTTTTGGCCACCGATTTGCCGATTTTATTTTTTTTATTTATTTATGTAACTAGGCAAGTCAGTTAAGAACACATTCTTATTTTCAATGACGGCCTAGGAACGGTGGGTTAACTGCCTTGTTCAGGGGCAGAACAACAGATTTTTACCTTGTCAGCTTGGGGATGCAACCTTATGGTTAACTAGTCCAACGCTCTAACCACCTGCTTTACGCTGCACTCCACGAGGAGCCTGCCTGTTACGCGAATGCAGTAAGAAGCCAAGGTAAGTTGCTAGCTAGCATTAAACTTATCTTATAAAAAACAATCAATCAATCATAATCACTAGTTAACTACACATGGTTGATGATATTACTAGTTTATCTAGCCAGTCAAACTTATCTTATAAAAAACAATCAATCAATCATAATCACTAGTTAACTACACATGGTTGATGATATTACTAGTTTATCTAGCCAGTCCTGCGTTGCATATAATCGATGTGGTGCGCATTCGCGAAAAAGGACTCTTTGCTCCGACGTGTACCTAACCATAAACATCAATGCCCTTCTTAAAATCAATACACAAGTATGTATTTTTAAACCTGCATATTTAGTTAATATTGCATGCTAACATGAATTTCTTTTAACTAGCGAAAATGTGTCACTTCTCTTGCAAACAGAGTCAGGGTATATGCAGCAGTTTGGGTCGCCTGGCTCGTTGCGAACTGTGAAGACTATTTCTTCCTAACAAAGACAGCCAACTTCGCCAAACGGGGGATGATTTAAAAGCGCATTTGCGAAAAAAAGCACAATCGTTGCACGACTGTACCTAACCATAAACATCAATGCCTTTCTTAAAATCAATACACAGAAGTATATATTTTTAAACCTGCATATTTAGCTAAAAGAAATCCAGGTTAGCAGTCAATATTAACCAGGTGAAATTGTGTCACTTCTCTTGCGTTCCTTGCACGCAGAGTCAGGGTATATGCAACAGTTTGGGCCGCCTGGCTCGTTGCGAACTAATTTGCCAGAATTTTACATAATTATGACATAACATTGGAGGTTGTGCAATGTAACAGGAATATTTAGACTTATGGATGCCACCTGTTAGATAAAATACGGAACGGTTTCGTATTTCACTGAAAGAATAATCGTGATAGTTTCCGGATTCGACCATATTAATGACCTAAGGCTCGTGTTTCTGTGTGTTATTATGTTATAATTAAGTCTATGATTTGATAGAGCAGTCTGACTGAGCGATGGTAGGCACCAGCAGGCTCGTAAGCATTCATTCAAACAGCACTTTCGTGCGTTTTACCAGCAGCCCTCCGCAATGCATTGCGCTGTTTATGACTTCAAGCCTGTCAACTCCCGAGATTAGGCTGGTGTAACCGATGTGAAATGGCTAGCTAGTTAGCGGGTGCGCGCTAATAGCGTTTCAAGCGTCACTCGCTCTGAGACTTAGGAGTGGTTCTTCCCCTTCCTCTACATGGGTAACGCTGCTTCGAGGGTGGCTGTTGTCGATGTGTTCCTGGTTTGAGCCCAGGTAGGAGCGAGGAGAGGGACGGAAGCTATACTGTTACACTCGCAATACTAAAGTGCCTATAAGAACATCCAATAGTCAAAGGTATATGAAATACAAATCGTATAGAGAGAAATAGTCCTATAATAACTACAACCTAAAACTTCTTACCTGGGAATATTGAAGACTCATGTTAAGAGGAACCACCAGCTTTCATATGTTCTCATGTTCTGAGCAAGGAACTTAAACGTTAGCTTTATTACATGGCACATAATGCTCTTTTACTTTCTTCTCCAACACTTTGTTTTTGCATTATTTAAACCAAATTGAACATGTTTCATTATTTGAGGCTAAATTGATTTTATTGTTGTATTATATTAAGTTAAAATAAGTGTTCATTCAGTATTGTTGTAATTGTCATTATTATAAATACATTTTAAAAATTGTCCGATTAATCGGTATCGGCTTTTTTTGGTCCTCCAATAATCGGTGTCGGTATTGGCGTTGAAAAATCATAATCAGTCGACCTCTAATCACTACATTCCCTGGTTTGAATCCAGGCTGTTTCACATCCGGCCGTGATTGGGAGTCCCATAGGGCAGTGCACAATTGGCCCAGCGTCGTCCGGGGTAGGCCGTCATTGTAAATAAGAATTTGTTCTTAATAACTGACTTGCCTAGTTAAATAAAGATAAAATAAAACATTTCAGAGGATTGTAACCGTTCAGTAGTTGTTAGGAAAGGATGGCACGCGGGTTATTACGGCAACATCGGATCCAGGGGGTAAAGGTGTCAATGAATGAGGTTTTGACATTATGTGATCACAAAGTGTGCCCTATAGAGGTCATACCAATTATGTATATGTATTCATGTCATTGGATAATACTCTAAGTGATAAACCGCAGTGAATAATGTGAATGTTAAGTTATGAGCACGACACGTTTTAGGCTATGTGCTCTATAAGTGGTCTGGAACAAGCAGCTGTAGACACACTGTTGGAGCACTGAACAGGAGGAATACATTCATTGATAAATGGCTATTAAGAATCATCAGTCAGGGTCATGCATTCCCACAAAGGAAAGCAGAGGCATGAACACAGTGGGACTGCACATGTGTGCCACACACAGACATGCACATGCTGTGCTATAAAATGGAGCACACACTCTGACTCAGACTTATCAACAAACAAATAAAAGACCCTGCACACGCGCACACACACACACACACACACACACTGGTGCATGTCTGGAAACGTGTTACTGCTGAGCACACACAACTACTGGATATTCATTTATCTTAGAGACACAAGGTGGTGAGTCTACACACACTGGACCATGGGCTGTTGCAGCTCAGCAAATACAAGAGACGTGCTTGTTATGTTATTCTCTCGCCGTTCATTTAAAGCTTTCAAATTTCATGATTGCAACTATAATGCATGATGTGGTATTTTACACAAGTTATTATCAGCATCCCTCTTCTTTCAGTCCACCTAATCGACATTTAAAAAGTATCTTAGGAAGTGTGGGTTCTCTCCCTCCCCCAGTGACCTCCCTCCCACTCCCCCAACCCCAGAGAGACCATGTCCTCCCACCCACGCCCCTCCAGGCCACCAGGTCAGGTCAGTACCTTAGTACACTGATCATTCACAAGACTTCATGGACTGTTGACCGTGAAGTCTGTCTGGGTCAGAGGATGTCACAGTAGCCCCCCCCCCCCCCCCCCCCGTTTCAACCCTGCAGAAATATTTATCTTCCTTTCCCTGCTGGGGCAAGGGGCAGAGACGAGGGGCGCATGTCTGGACACAAGTCACAGGGCTCCTCAAACAGGGTTGTGTTGGCTTAGGGACCCCTGTGAGACAGGCATGCATACATCCGAGTACATCTGCGTACATCAACCACAAAGCCCCTGTCCCTGCATAGCCATTAACAAGTTAGAATTTCAAGTGTGAAGTTCACTGTTACTATAGGCTTTAAGTTACGTCAAGATAGGTTCTGCAACAACATGGATTTATGAGTCAAATGTACGTATTGTTAGTTCTCTGAACAGCACCAATTTGAATGGGAGTGTGTAATGATGTACCATAACTTCAAAATATAGTTAAAAGCTGTATTTATGACTGCAATCTAGTTCCAGACTTTTTCTGATGGACTCTGCCTGGCTAGTCGCTAGCCTCTCCTCACTAACATAAAACAGAAGTAGAGAGCTTTATGACTGAATTGGAAGTGCGTGGTGGCAGTGCTGGGGGCAGTACAAATATCAGTGTACTGTGGTATAATGATGCCCTTATGAAGTCCTGTTCAGACTCTGGAATGAGTTCAGCATAGAGAGTAAAGACAGAGGGAGGGAGGGTTGACTGAACAGTAACAAGCTGTGTTCCCCAGGGGACGTTAACTAAGGTACGCACAGGGGAAAGATTGATCTCACCCCCTTGTGTGCAGTTCTGTGCGGTAGGCTACTGTAATGCTTTGTGTAAGTTTGTTTGTGTTTGAGAGAGAGAGAGATAAAGAACATACAGCAAAAACATATACATGATCAACTACGAATCTTAGACTCAACTATTAAAGATGACCAGAAACCACTGGATTCTCCAATTCCATTGAAGGAACTACAGGACAAAATACCAACCCTCCAACCCAAAAAGGACTGTGGTGTTGATGGTATCCTAAACAAAATTATAAAACATACATACCACAAATTTCAATTGGCTATATTTAACCCTTGTGTTGTCTTAAGGGTAAAAAAAATGACCCGCCACAATGTTAAAACCCCCCTAAATTATATATTTTTCTACTTGAAATTTGATGACTTTTCCTAGAGGGCCATTTTTAACTTTTACAAACCACAAAGACACACACACACACACACACACACACACACACACACACACACACACACACACACACACACACACACACACACACAATAAGACATTGAGATTATGTGTGCTACTGATTGAACTCAGCCAGCAGCTCCTGAAGAGGAAGATCACCATGGTTGACACAGTTAGAAAGAACAAGCCTGAGCTCCCCCCTGCACTCCTCGCAACAAGGGGGAGAGAGGCCTTCTCATCAAAGTTTGCCTTCACCCCCATCACCACTCTAGTTTCTTACCTCTCAAAGAGAAACAAGAATGTGGTCCTCCTGAGCACACTGCACAAAACGGCTGACATCAGTGATCGTGAGGACAGGAAGCCAGCCATCATCCTGGACTACAACCACAACAAAGGAGGCGTGGACAACCTGGACAAGGTGATTGGAACTTACAGCTGCAGGAAGATGACTGCCCGCTGGCCCCTGGTCATCTTCTATAACATCATTGGTATGTCCTCATACAATTCCTTCATGATATGGAACAAGATCAACCCTACCTGGATGCCTGATAAGCGAAACAAGAGGAGGGTGTTCCTGGAGCAGCTGGGAAAGGCATTTGTAGGAAGGGAGCGCCTCCCACGCACAGCAGCCTTTGCAGCACTTGTGAAAGCTGTTCAGGGGGCTGAATCTTGTCCTGATCCACCTGAGGCTGCAGCTGGGGCAGGCAAGAGGAGGAGATGCCAATTCTGCCCCCCAAAGGACTGTAAAATAAATACTATGTGCTGCACATGTGAGAAATACATCTGCAAAGTCCATGCACACACACTTGCACACTTGCATTCGGGGCAGCAGGTAGCCTAGTGGTTAGAGCGTTGGGCCAGTAACCAAAAGGTTGCTAGATCGAATCCCCGAGGTGACAAGGTAAAAATCTGTCGTTCTTCCCCTGAACAAGGCAGTTAACCCACTGTTCCTAGGCTGTTATTGTAATTAAGAATTTGTTCTTAACTGACTTGCCTACTTCAATAAAGGTGAAATTAAAAAAGATATTAAAATACTGTCCTACATGTGCTAATTAGAATTGATTTATGTTTTTATTTTGTAGTTGAATTCCTCATTGTATATAGTATATAAGTATATAAGAATATATAAGAATATCTTGCCAAAAAATATTTGTTTCCCTTCAATAAAATGCATTCAAAACTACTTTCTGCACATTTCTGCTACTTTGTTAGGCTATACAAGTGCTATCTTTTGCAAAAAAATTATGTTTACACCTATGCAGTACATTTAGCAATAATAATAATAATAATAATAAACCTCTACTTTAGTAAAGAAAACATTTATGACAGCTGTGTTGTAATAAAAACGAGTGGTGTCCACTGATTAAATGCAGTCTTTCTGCATTGTGAAGAGGGAAAACCCAGATATTCACAAAGTTTGTGATGAATGACAGGTTGTTTCTTCATGCAAAATAGATTTGGGGTTTAAAATTCAATTAAGCTGCTTTATTTTAGGGGTTTATTGAAGGCGGGTCATTTTTTACCCTTAGTACAAGGGGAGTATACAGAATGTTAAGACTACACAAGGGTTAAACTCTAACATCATCCTCAGCTTTGGCAACTTTCCCAATATTTGGAACATATTGACAAACGAACAAAACAAAAGTGTGCAGTTAAAATTGGCAATAAGCTGACAGATTTATTTCCTCAGGGCTGTGGGGTGAGACAGGGATGCAGCTTGAGCCCACCCACTTCAACATATATTTCAATAAATTGGCGAGGGAACTAGAACAGTCTTCAGCACCCGGCCTCACCCTACTGGACTCGGAAATCAAATGTCTACTGTTTGCAGATTATCTGGTGCTTCTGTCCCCAACCAAGAAGGGCCTACTGCTGAACCTAGATCTTCTGCACAGATTCTGTCAGACTTGGGCCCTAACAGTGAATCTCAGTAAGACTAAATTAATGGTGTTCCAAAAAAGCTCCAATAGCCAGGACAAAAAATACAAATTTGATCTAGACACCGTTACCTTAGACCACACAAACAACTATACCAACCTTGGCCTAAACATCAACACCACAGGTAACTTCCACAAAGCTGTGAACTATCTAAGAGACAAGGCAAGAAGCGGATTCTACGCCATCAACAGGAACATAAAACTCAGCATTCCAATTAGGATCTAGCTAAAAAATACTTCAATCAGTTATAGAACTCATTGCCAACCAAGAATTCACAAAATGATACACACACTCAATTGAGACTCTGGATGCAGAATTCTGCAAAAATATACTTTGTGTATATCGCAAAATCCTAAACAATGCATGCAGAGCAGAATTAGGACAATACCCGCTATTTATAAAAATCTATAACCCCCTAAAAGGAAGCAATGCCCACACATTCCACCACAAAGCTGGTTCTAGGGCTCTGTTCACAGAGCCCCAGGACAGCAACACAATTAGACACATTGGAACGAATCAACCAAAAAAACAGAGCAAATTGGAATGCTACCTAGTGAGCATAGCCTTGCTATTGAGAGATGCTGGCATAGGCAGACTTGGCTCTCGAGAAGAGGTGGAAACTGAGATAAACTTCCTAACTTCCTGCCAAATGTATGACCACATTAGAGATGCATATTTCCCACAGATCACAGAGACACACAAGGAATTTGAAAACAAATGAATCATAGATTAACTTCTGTATTTCTGTTAGGCGAAATATCGCCGTGTGCAATCACAGCAGCAAGACTTGTGGCCCATTGCCATGAGAAAAGGGCAACAAGTGGAGCATAAACAACATTGTAAATACCACCAATATGTATCTGTTTATTTATCTTCCCCTACTATTCCTACTACAACAATTTGCTTTTCCTTTGCTCTGTGGTCCAACTCATCCCAAACCATCTCAATTGGGTTGAGGTTGTGTGATTGTGGAGTCCAGGTCATCTGATGCAGCACTCGATCACTCTCCTTCTTGGTCAAATAGCCCTTACACAGCCTGGAGGTGTGTTGGGTCATTGTCCTGTTGAAAAACAAATGATATTGCCACTAAGCACAAACCAGATGGGATGGCGTATTGCTGCAGAATATGTAAAATATATTTTGATTTGTGTAACACTTTTTTGGTGACTACATGATTCCATATGTGTTATTTCATAGTTTTGATGTCTTCACTATTATTCTACAATGTAGAAAATGTAAAAAATAAAGAAAAACCCTGGAATGAGTAGCCGTGTCCAAACTTTTGAGTTGTAATGTATATTTCATTAAACCTTTTTGAGTGCAAAATGTAATATTAAATAAAAACATTTTTGTTGTTAATGTTGTTTGCTATCTTCTCATTTAGGTTTATTGTTTAATTCACTTGCTTGGCAATCTAAACATGTTTACCATGCTAATAGAGCCCGACAGTGGAGATGTCATAATACCCATAAAATCCAGCAGTCAAACAGGGAAATGGTTCCAATCGTTTTTCCACCATTCATTTTTCCCATAGGTAACACTTAAAATAAGGGCTGTGTTTTGTGTAGGCTTACCCTGGCATGACGTTTTGATAACCATATAAATCTCTTTTGGACAAGGTGACTTTTATCAACATATTCGGCTCTATTTACTCTCAGATATGAAAACGCTAATTAGCATCAAAGTAGACATCATGCAGGACTACAAATCCCAGCAAGCTCCTGCACATCATCTCTAGCTGACACCTTTGCTAACAGGTATTGTGTCAATTTAAAACTTGCTCAAGACAGTTCACATAATTGAACATTCAAAGAAATGTTGCCAATTTATATATTACTAAATGTAGCTAACATTAGATAGTTCATCCAGAGATTCTTACCTTTGCCTCGATTCGGCAGTCTCGTCCAGATCATCATGGCATCAGTAGTTCTTTATGAAAGCCACATTAGCAGCTAATTAGCATTTCATTTTTTGGGGGGTGGTGAATAAAAGCAAATATATTGATAAAAGTCGCCTTGTCCTAGAGAAATTTACACTGTTATCAAAATGGCATGCCAGGGTACGCCTACAAGAAACACCCCCCTTATTTTAAGTGTTTCTAAAATCCTCTATGGGAAAAATGAATGGTGGAAAAACGATTGGAACCATTTCCCTGTTTGACCGCTAGGTTTTATGGGTATTATGATACTGCGTTACTCTATAAAGCCCCACTGAATTGAAAGAAAGAGAGCGAGAATGTGTGAGTGAGAGAGAGAGATGCCAAAACATGAGCCTCTCTTTGTTCCCCATGGATGTTGTTGGCTTTTTGCAACTTTTGTGTTGTTGTAATGAATTAGTAGCAACTCTTCATCTTCTGTCATCTTGCTGACACTGAATGTAGGCATTTTGCTGGAAGGACCCAAGAAAGTCGTGTGAGGGTCAATACAGTTGTACGTGGCCAGACTGCCATCCAGTGTTTATGTCGAGTATTTTAGTACTAAGGGTGAATTGTGAAAGAGTCCTAAGGGATGCAAGTGAATTGGCACAGATTCTGCAACATCCAGAATCCAACACAAATAATCAAACAGATGGGCTTCTGCCTCCCATGGCAGCCTGGAGGAAATGCCTTTACATTGATTCCGCTACGAATAATGGGATGTGTGTGTGTGTGTGTGTGTGTGTGTGTGTGTGTGTGTGTGTGTGTGTGTGTGTGTGTGTGTGTGTGTGTGTGTGTGTGTGTGTGTGTGTGTGTGTGTGTGTGTGTGTGTGTGTGTGTGTGTGTGTGTGTGTGTGTGTGTGTGCGTGTGCATGCGTGTTGGTACATCTCGTGGCCAATGCCTTTCTCTTTGCCCTGTTCTCACTCTCCCACACCTCGTGGGTATTTTCTTTGGTTGGCACCTATCAAAGCTCCATGACTGTAACCCACAAACAGAACAATGGAGGATATTCTCTCAACTCAGCATCTTGGTGAGAGAGCATGGTCAAACAACAACAAGGAGCAAGACTGAGACCAGAGAGACCACATTACTGAAAGTAACATTGAAAACCACAGCAAGCAGATTAACATCAGAGCACAGGGCATTATTTTCATGTCGCTTTCAAGTGTTGAAATCCTTCACCATGCACATGGGAAAAAAACTAAATTGCTCTTGAAAGTTATATTATTGAAAACATTGTCTAGGCTAAATGTAAAACTGCCACTCATATTGGTAGACTGCATTGTTCTCTCTGCTTTGTGCCAGTCCTTTACAGCATTGGGAAAAGATTTCTCTCTGCTTTGGAAAGAGTGTTAGATGGAAACCTCTTAAAGGCCCAGTGCAGTCAAAAACGTGATTTTTATGTGTTTTATATATATTTCTAAACTACAAGGTTGGTATAACACGGTGAAATAGTGAACATGATGATAATGCCCTTTTAGTGAAAGAGCTGTTTGAAAGTGCTTTGTTGTGATTTAATCTGCCATGCCTCCACTTGATGTGACACAACTCCCAGCTTCCCCCCTTTCCCCCACCAGCTTCCCATCCTCCCAGTCTGGGATGTCTACAAAATGCTCCAAGCGATCAAGGTCTGTAAAGTACCCGGCCCGGACCTAATTCCCCAGAAACTGTTGAAAGAGTTTACTTGTGAGGGCAGTACTCTCCTATGTCATGTTCACAGCTCCTCTTTGAAGGAGGGCCTAGTTCCTAAGCAGTGGAATGAAGCAGTGGACATCCCCATCCACAAAGCCTGTCCATGTAGAACAACTAAGACCAATCTCTCTGACATCCCAGTTTGCAAAGATTGCTGAAGGCTTTGCTCTCCAGTGGATACTCAATGAAATCTCTTCTGACCCCAGACAGTTTGAAAGTCTAAAAGGCAGGGCCACCTCCCATCATCCCCATGACCTTGTTAGCCTTGTCTCTCCAAAGACTCAGAAAAAGCTTGGTCTGCTCTTTGGTAGCCACAGATTTCAGCAAAGCGTTTGACAGGGTTATCCTCACAACTGTCATCAAAAAGATTCTGTCAGTGGGGGTGAGGCCTGAAATAGTCCCATGGATTTGTGACTTTATCGCTGACAGGAGACAACAGGTACGCTATCGTGGTGTCCTATCTGAATGGGAGTCCCTCACCTTCCTTGGCCCTGTCCTTTTCCTTGCACTCCTCAATAATGTATCGGCGAGAGGGGTGTGAAGCTTGCCACCATTGGACTCTGGAGCAGTGAAAACGCTTTCTCTGGAGTGATGAATCACGCTTCACCATCTGGCAGTCCGACGGACAAATCTGGGTTTGGTGGATGCCAGGAAAACGCTACCTGCCCCAATGCATAGTGCCAACTGTAAAGTTTGGAGAAGGAGGAATAATGGTCTGGGGCTGTTTTTCATGGTTCAGGCCCCTTAGTTCCAGTGAAGGGAAATCTTAACGCTACAGCATACTATGACATTCAAGACGATTCTGTGCTTCCATCTTTGTGGCAACAGGTTAGGGAAGGCCCTTTCCTGTTTCAGCATGACAATGACCCCGTGCACAAAGCGAAGCCCATACAGAAATAGTTTGTCGAGATTGGTGTGGAAGAACTTGACTGGTCTGCACAGAACACTGACCTCAATCCCATCAAACACCTTTGGGATGAATTGGAATGCAGACTGCGAGCCAGGCCTAATCGCCTAAAATCAGTGCTCGACCTCACTAATGCTCATGTGGCTGAATGGAAGCAAGTCCTGGCAGCAATGTTCCAACAACTAGTGGAAAGCCTTCCCAGAAGAGTGACTCCATACTCCATATTAATGCCCATGATTTTGGAATGAGATGTTCAACGAGCAGGTGTCCACATACTTTTGGTCATGTAGTGTATGACGATGACATGAATCTGCATGAAACCAGGAAACTGCAGAAACCATCATCAATGCAGAAGCAACTGGACGAGCTGAGCAGCTGGACCGCTACCAATGACATGCTCCTCAATGAAAAGAAATGTGTAGTGATGCATGTCACACCCCCTTCTTCATCAACGGTGTCCCCCTTCCAGAGACATCAAAGGTCAGGGTGCTGTGTCTCACTGTCCAGCAGGACCTGTGTTGGAGCAGCCAGGTTAGCACCATGACCACAAGCACCAGAAGGAAACTGTTCCTCCTCAAGCGCATTAAGCGCTTCTCTGTAACCACAGCAGACCTACTGCCCATCTACATTGGCTACGTAAGACCAGTTCTGGAGTATGTTGTACCTGGCTAGCACCCTGGTCTTACTCAAATCAAATCAAAGTTTATTTGTCACGTGTGCCGAATACAACAGGTGTAGACCTTACAGTGAAATGCTTACTTACAGGCTCTAACCAAATGTGCAAAAAAGGTATTAGGTGAACAATAAATAAGTAAGGAAATAAAAACAACAGTATAAAGACAGTGAAAAACAGTAGCGAGGCTATAAACAGTAGCGAGGCTATAAAAGTAACGAGGCTACATACAGACACCGGTTAGTCAGGCTGATTGAGGTAGTATGTTACATGTAGATATGTTTAAAGTGACTATGCATATATGATGAACAGAGAGTAGCAGTAGCGTAAAGAGGGGTTGGCGGAACACAATGCAGATAGCCCAGTTAGCCAATGTGCGGGAGCACTGGTTGGTCAGGCCAATTGAGGTAGTATGTACAGTGAGGGAAAAAAGTATTTGATCCCCTGCTGATTTTGTACGTTTGCCCACTGACAAAGAAATTATCAGTCTATAATTTTAATGGTAGGTTTATTTGAACAGTGAGAGACAGAATAACAACAACAAAAATCCAGAAAAACGCATGTCAAAAATATTATAAATTGATTTGCATTTTAATGAAGGTAATAAGTATTTGACCCCCTCTCAATCAGAAAGATTTCTGTCTCACAGGTGTCTTTTATACAGGTAACGAGCTGAGATTAGGAGCACACTCTTAAAGGGAGTGCTCCTAATCTCAGCTTGTTACCTGTATAAAAGACACCTGTCCACAGAAGCAATCAATCAATCAGATTCCAAACTCTCCACCATGGCCAAGACCAAAGAGCTCCCCAAGGATGTCAGGGACAAGATTGTAGACCTACACAAGGCTGGAATGGGCTACAAGACCATCGCCAAACAGCTTGGTGAGAAGGTGACAACAGTTGGTGCGATTATTCGAAAATGGAAGAAACACAAAAGAACTGTCAATCTCCCTCGGCCTGGGGCTCCATGCAAGATCTCACCTCGTGGAGTTGCAATGATCATGAGAACAGTGAGGAATCAGCCCAGAACTACACGGGAGGATCTTGTCAATGATCTCAAGGCAGCTGGGACCATAGTCACCAAGAAAACAATTGGTAACACACTACGCCGTGAAGGACTGAAATCCTGCAGCGCCCGCAAGGTCCCCCTGCTCAAGAATACATATACATGCCCGTCTGAAGTCTGCCAATGAACATCTGGATGATTCAGAGGACAACTGGGTGAAAGTGTTGTGGTCAGATGAGACCAAAATGGAGCTCTTTGGCATCAACTCAACTTGCCGTGTTTGGAGGAGGAGGAGGAATGCTGCCTATGACCCCAAGAACACCATCCCCACCGTCAAACATGGAGGTGGAAACATTATGCTTTGGGGGTGTTTTTCTGCTAAGGGGACAGGACAACTTCACCGCATCAAAGGGACGATGGACGGGGCCATGTACCGTCAAATCTTGGGTGAGAACCTCCTTCCCTCAGCCAGGGCATTGAAAATGGGTCGTGGATGGGTATTCCAGCATGACAATGACCCAAAACACACGGCCAAGGCAACAAAGTAGTGGCTCAAGAAGAAGCACATTAAGGTCCTGGAATGGCCTAGCCAGTCTCCAGACCTTAATCCCATAGAAAATCTGTGGAGGGAGCTGAAGGTTCGAGTTGCCAAACGTCAGCCTCGAAACCTTAATGACTTGGAGAAGATCTGCAAAGAGGAGTGGGACAAAATCCCTCCTGAGATGTGTGCAAACCTGGTGGCCAACTACAAGAAACGTCTGACCTCTGTGATTGCCAACAAGGGTTTTGCCACCAAGTACTAAATCATGTTTTGCAGAGGGGTCAAATACTTATTTCCCTCATTAAAATGCAAATCATTTTATAACATTTTTGACATCCGTTTTTCAGGATTTTTTTGTTGTTATTCTGTCTCTCACTGTTCAAATAAACCTACCATTAAAATTAGACTTGGCACTCTGCTACCGCTTGCCATGCAGTAGTAGAGAGAACAGTCTATGACTGGGGTGGCTGGGGTCTTTTATCCTTTTTAGGGCCTTCCTCTGACACCGCCTGGTGTAGAGGTCCTGGATGGCAGGCAGCTTAGCCCCAGTGATGTACTGGGCCGTACGCACTACCCTCTGTAGTGCCTTGCGGTCGGAGGCCGAGCAATTGCCGTACCAGGCAGTGATGCAACCAGTCAGGATGCTCTCGATGTTGCAGCTGTAGAACCTTTTGAGGATCTCAGGACCCATGCCAAATCTTTTTAGTTTCCTGAGGGGGAATAGGCTTTGTCGTGCCCTCTTCACGACTGTCTTGGTGTGTTTGGACCATTCTAGTTTGTTGGTGATGTGGACACCAAGGAACTTGAAGCTCTCAACCTGCTCCACTACAGCATCGTCGATGAGAATGGGGGCGTACTCGGCCCTCCTTTTCCTGTAATCCACAATCATCTCCTTAGTCTTGGTTACGTTGAGGGATAGGTTGTTATTCTGGCACCAGGTCTCTGACCTCTTCCCTATAGGCTGTCTCGTCATTGTCAGTAATCAGGCCTACCACTGTTGTGTCGTCTGCGAACATAATGATGGTGTTGGAGTCATGCCTGGCCATGCAGTCGTGGGTGAACAGGGAGTACAGGAGGGGACTGAGCACGCACCCCTGGGGGGCTCCAGTGTTGAGGATCAGCGTGGCAGATGTGTTGCTACCTACCCTCACCACCTGGGGGCGACCCGTCAGGAAGTCCAGGATCCAGTTGCAGAGGGAGGTGTTTAGTCCCTGGATCTTTAGCTTAGTGATGAGCTTTGAGGGTACTATAGTGTTGAACTCTGAGCTGTAGTAAATGAATAGCATTCTCACATAAGTGTTCCTTTTGTCCAGGTTGGAAAGGGCAGTGTGGAGTGCAATAGAGATTGCATCATCTGTGGATCTGTTTGGGCGGAATGCAAATTGAAGTGTGTCTAGGGTTTCTGGGATAATGGTGTTGATGTGAGCCATTACCAGCCTTTCAAAGCACGTCATGGCTACAGATGTGAGTGCTGCGGGTATGTAGTCATTTAGGCAGGTTGCCTTTGTGTTCTTGGGCACAGGGACTATGGTGGTCTGCTTGAAACATGTTGGTATTACAGACTCAATCAGGGACACGTTGAAAATGTCAGTGAAGACACCTGCCAGTTGGTCAGCACATGCCCGGAGCACACGTCCTGGTAATCTTTCTGGCCCCTCAGCCTTGTATATGTTGACCTGTTTAAAGGTCTTACTCGCGTCGGCTATGGAGAGCGTGATCACACAGTCGTCCTGAACAGCTGGTGCTCTCATGCATGCCTCAGTGTTGCTTGCCTCGAAGCGAACATAGGAGTTATTTAGGTTGTCTGGTAGGCTCGTGTCACTGGGCAGCTCACGGCCCATGCTTCCCTTTGTAGTGTGTAATAGTTTGCAAGCCCTGCCACATAAGACGAGCGTCAGAGCCGGTGTAGTATGATTCCATCTTAGCCCTGTGTTGACGCTTTGCCTGTTTGATGATTCGTCGCAGGGCATAGCAAGATTTCTTGTAAGCTTCCGGGTTAGAGTCCCGGACCTTGAAAGCGGCAGCTCTGCCCTTTAGCTCAGTGCTTATGTTGCCTGTAATCCATGGCTTCTGGTTGGGGTATGTACGTACAGTCACTGTGGGGACGACGTCCTCGATGCACTAATTGATAAAGCCAGTGACTGATGTGGTGTACTCCTCAATGCCATCGTAAGAATCCCGGAACATGTTCCAGTCTGTGATAGCAAAACAGTCCTGTAGTTTAGCATCTGTTTCATCTGATCACTTTTTTATAGACCGAGTCACTGGTGCTTCCTGCTTTAATTTTTGTTTGTAAGCAGGAATCAGGAGGATAGAGTTGTGGTCGGATTTTACCAAATGGAGACTGCTCAGCTGGAGTGTGTCCAGAAGAGAGCCTGCAGAATAATTATGGATGGGTCATATACCAGCTACCGGAAAGCCCTAAAAAAAACCTCTGAATAATGTCCTTGGACTGCAGACAGGAGCAGAACTCCCAGTTTGCAGACTGGCTCACCTCAACCAGACAGCAGATTACTGGACGAGCAACCTGCAACAGCCACAAACTGAACACTCCCATTACACGCACAGGGCGCTATCAGAACTCTCCCATTCCATACTTCACTAAACTGATTCATGCACTTAATGCACACACCATATAGCCCAGGGGCCTTCGAAATAACTTCCTAAGAACTTTAAAGACGTATCTTCCAAAGCTGCCACCCCAAACCTTGTCGTTGTAGTATAATTTTTTTTGTATATATTGCATATTTTAACATTGTAATCTATTATGTTTTTGCTAGATTAGGATTTTACTATTTGATAATTATATATAATTGATATTATGATTGTAAATTGGTGTACAATTCAGTCTATGACTTCGAGAAACCAATAAAGCCTACTACTACTTCTTCTTCTTCTTCTTCTTCTTCTTCTTCTTCTAAAATAGCCTGTTTTGGTGGGATGGGGTTTTGGACTTCCATGGTGACATCACCATGGGGTAAATTAGGTAATAGACCGAAAAGAAAAAGAGTTCCACACCTCTCTGCCAATAACAGCAAGTTTTCCCATCCCCACTCAGTCCTCTCTCAGACAGTACTAACAAAATTCTTGCTTGAGAAATTGCCCTTTGCTAAGAAGCTATTTTGTTCGTTTTTTGACAATTTTAATTGGAAACGATCACAGTAATGTACTTAATTGTGGCGTGCATACGTATTTGAGAGAAAGCTTGAGTGTTCAGCGGATTCAATATAAGAGATTTAGCAGCTGCTCCATAAAGTATTTTGTTTTAGCCTTAGACCTCTGGCTCAGTGAGGGCAAACCACAGCTATGAAAGAGTTTATATTCATTTGATGTGACATAGCCTGTTACATATGACCCCTGTGAAGCCACAGTTACTCCATCTCTCAGATCCACACAGACTCCCTACGACAAACATCAGACTCCCAGATGTACCCCCTCCCTCTATTCACCTCTCTCTCCCCCTGTGGGGTGGGGCTGTTTAGCGTTAAGTCAGGGCCAGTCGGATGCAAGATTGACTCCGTTTTTTGATCGCCAGTTTCCGTGAGAGTATCAAATCAGGCTTCGCTGTAACTAGTCTCTAGGGAGCAGTAACACTGGGAAACTCACACCTGCCCAAAGACTCTACCCAGAGCTACTCTGTAATGGATTGCTGCTATAGACATTAAACAAATCAACCAGATGGTTTTTTATAAGTTACATTCCAGAATCCAGGCAGGCAGGGCTTACTGGTCTGAAGCACATAGGCCAGAGCTCACTGCACTGTAGATGGTCCCAGTCCCTTACCTACAACCTGGACTCAAGGCTAGATGTAACATAGTAAATGTAAATCCAGGACACTCCAATTTGTATGATATGTTACATTTCGTACGGTATGTATTCACTTGTGGATGTCCATTATCCATTTTGTATGATATGTTACCAATTACAATTTGTATGATATGTTATGAATTTCAATTTGTACCATATTTTACGAATTAAAATTCTTACAATATGTAATGAAATTGCAAAACGGATGATATATTACGAATTCCAATTTATTGTGGTTAACGCTAGCTATGTGGCTAGGTGGCTAACGCTAATGTTAGCTAGGTTGCTAACATTATCTAGGCTAGGGGTTAGGGGTTAAGGTTAGGGTTAAGGTTAGGAGTTAGGTTAAAGGGTTAAGGCTAGGATTAGGGGAAGGGTTAGCTGACATGCTAAGTAGTTGCAAAGTATCTAAAAAGTAGTTAGCAGTTGCAAAGTTGTGAATTAACTAAAATGCTAAAGTTGTCAATGATAAGTTTCGAACATAGAAACGTAGGGTTGCTAGACATTTGCGTTATACACCAACCCATCCACCCCAACCAACCACCCTACACTCATTTTTGCCTTAAAGACGCAGAAATCGCATTTCCTGGTTGCAAAAATTCTAATAGTTCACCTAATTGTATGTTATGTGACAAAACAAGTATAGTGTAGAGAATCATTGGACCATCTAAACCGCTGTAAAATATATTTTCCATAACCAGAAATATTGTATTTTCAGCTGTTTAAAGCTGGTGTACAAAACCGAAAGTAAAATATGCAAAAACAAAACTTAAGAATGTGAAGTATAGAAATATACACATAGAACAGCTCTACTGCTTTTTAGACTTGCGTTCAATGAGAATGACAGATCCATAACACACATTTCTATGTGAATTTGGTCGGGTAGCCCAAAAAGTTACATATTGCAGCTTTATGTAACCTTTTGTCTTATGTAACCATAAAATTCAAAAGGCACTCGCACATCTGAGCAATCTTTTTGCAGGTGCATGGCAACAGTTGAAACAGGATGAAGGAAAAAGGAAACCGCACACTGCTCTTGATAGTAACACTGATATTTAATAAGCTTACGTATCGGCCTCACGGCCTTCGTCAGAGCTTTTGTGAATTTTCTGAAAACAGCACCTCTATGTAGACCTAGCCCCACCCACATCTGTTCCACGCATGGAAAGGGGTTGGAGGCAAAGGAAAAATAAATAAGTGCTACCAAACATAACAATATGCCTTTCACAAACACTACAAAAGTGTATAAATAAGACGCATTAAACACGTCCATAAAACCACAATGAGGACATAGCAAGTTTTCATTAATCATTGGGTACATCATACGAAAAACATCAGAGTAATCTTAAATAGGCACATAATTCATGTTCAAATTCACAACATAACATACATAGGCATTTCATCATTAAGTCCTTTAGGAAATAATGTCTGGAGGGTGAAAATCCCAAAACATTCTCTTTTGCTCAGAGTATTATTAATATCACCTCCCCTGTCTGATATCTTGACTTTCTCTATGCCACAAAATCTAAAGGTAGAAATGTCATGTTTTAGGTCATTAAAATGTACTGCGACTGGATAATCCCTGTCATTTCGCCTGATTGAACTTTTATGTTCACTAATTCTCTGTTTGAGAGAGCGGGAGGTTTTACCGACATAGCAGAGCCCACATGGACATTTAATAATGTAAATAACATGGGTGGTGGTACACGTAATGATATAATTTATTTGAAACCGTTTTCCTGTGGGGGTGGCAGAAATATTCACACTTCATCATATTGTTGCACTGTGCGCATCCTGTGCATTTATAGCTACCATTTGGTAGAGGGCGTAAAAGAGCCTGGCTGATCTTCTTTCGTGGCTGGCAGCTGGCAATTTATCGCGTAAATTGCGACCTCTCCTATACACAATAAGTGGTGGATTTTTAAATTCGGCCTGCAAAACTGGGTCCGATGATAAAATATGCCAGTGTTTCTTGACCACACCTCCAACTTTTTGCGAATTCAAAGTATATGTGGTTGTGAACATTACGGAGTGTTCTTTTGCTTTAGCGGGTCTTTTTTGTAACAATTCATCTCGTGTTTTTCCCAATGCCAAATTAAGAGCTTCATCCACACATTGTGGCGAATAGCCTCTTCTTAGAAACCTAATGCGCATCTCCGCTGCTTTTGCTAGATAATCATCTGTGGAGTGGCATATACGGCGCAGTCTGAAAAATTGGCTTCTTGGAAGTCCTCTTTTTAATGGCTCAGGATGGAAGCTGTCCCCTGTAATAGAGTATTTCTGTCCGTTTCTTTTCTATACAGAGTTGTAAACAGGGTTCCATTTGATTTCTCAATCCACATATCCAGGTAATGAACACGTTGAGTGTCACGTTCAATAGTGAATTTGAGATTGGGGTCAATGTCATTGAGTAGTGCCATAAAATCTGACAGCTCTTGTTCAGTTCCTTCCCATATGCAAAAAATGTCGTCAATATATCGATACCACTTCAGGATTTTATTCAAAAATGGGTTTTCGTTTTCATTATTGACAAAACGTTCTTCAAATAGACCCACATAAAGGTTAGCATAGCTCGGAGCGAATGTGGAGCCCATCGATGTTCCATTCGTTTGGAGGTAGTATTCATCATCAAACCTAAAATAGTTACACTTCAAAACATATTCTGCCAGCTCTAGAATAAAGTTTGTTGGTGGATATTCATTAGTATCTCTGTCTCCCAAATAGTGTGCTAGTGCTGCCAGCCCCCCCCCCTCTAATGTGACCAGAATACAGTCTTCTTTTAAACCCGTTATTGGTGAGATCTTGTTTATGAAGTCTTATGTAACCATACCAAACTTAACATACAGTACCGTAATACTTGCGTGTCCCGGATTTATGTTTACTATGTTACAGTGGCAAGAAAAATGATGTGAACCCTTTGGAATTACCTGCCCCGAACAAAAGAGATCTCAGAAGACCTAAAATTAAGAATGGTTGACTTTCATAAAGCTGGAAAGGGTTACAAATGTATCTATAAAAGCCTTGATGTTCATCAGTCCACGGTAAGACAAATTGTCTATACATGGAGAAAGTTCAGCACTGTTGCTACTCTCCCTAGGAGTGGCCGTCCTGCCAAGATGACAGCAAGAGCACGGCACAGAATGCTCAATGAGGTTAAGAAGAATCCTAGAGTGTCAGCTAAAGACTTACAGAAATCTCTGGAACATGCTAACATCTCTGTTGATGAATCTATGATACATAAAACACTAAACAAGAATGGTGTTCATGGGAGGACTCCATGGAAGAAGCCCCTGCTGTCCAAAAAAAAACATTGCTGCAATTGTGAAGTTTGCGAAAGTGCACCTGGATGTTACACAGCGCTACTGGCAAAATATTCAGTGGACAGATGAAACTACAGTTGAGTTGGTTGGAAGGAACACACAACACTATGTGTGGAGAAAAAAAGGGACAGCACACTAACATCAAAACCTCATCCTAACTGTAAAGTATGGTGGAGGGAGCATCATGGTTTGGGGCTGCTTTCCTAACTCGGGTCCTGGACAGCTTTCTATCATCAACGAAAAAATGAATTCCCAAGTTTATCAAGACATTTTGCAGGAGAATGTTAGGCTATCTGTCCGCCAATTGAAGCTCAACAGAAGTTGGGTGATGCAACAGGACAACGAGACAAAACACAGAAGTAAATCGACACAGAATGGCTTCAACAGAAGAAAATACGTCATCTGGAGTGACCCTGACCTCAACCCGATTGAGATGCTGTGGCATGACCTCAAGAGAGCAGTTGACACCAGACATCCCAAGAATATTGCTGAACTGAAACAGTTTTGAAAAGAGGAATGGTACAAAATTCCTCCTGACCGTTGTGCAGGTCTGGTCCGCAACTACAGAAAATGTTTGGTTGAGGTTATTGCTGCCAAAGGAGGGTCAACCAGTTATTAAATCCAAGGGTTCACATACTTTTCCCACCCTGCACTGTGAATGTTTACACGGTGTGTTCAATAAAGACATGAAACGTATAGTTGTTTGTGTCTTATTCGTTTAAGCAGACTGTGTTTGTCTATTGTTGTGACCTAGATGAAGATCAGATCAAATTTTATGACCAATTCATGCAAAAATCCAGGTATTTCCAAAGGGTTCACATACTTTTTCTTGCCACTGTACGTCTAGTTTATGAGACCAGTCTGGTACCCCTAGCTGGTTCCTTACTCTGTAGCTGTAGACTCTGCAGCTCAGACCACCTGTGAAGAGGACTGGATTGTTCATTGAAGTAAAATGTTTTTGCTCCCTTTTCATGTGTCCTTGTTCATATACACTGCAAAAAGTGAAATCTAAGCAAGCCTAATCTTATATTGAGTGATATTTCACTTCAAATGTATGTTTTCTTTTTCTTCTTCTTACCAAGTGAAATAATATACACTGCTCAAAAAAATAAAGGGAACACTTAAACAACACAATGTAACTCCAAGTCAATCACACTTCTGTGAAATCAAACTGTCCACTTAGGAAGAAACACTGATTGACAATACATTTCACATGCTGTTGTGCAAATGGAATAGACAACAGGTGGAAATTATAGGCAATTAGCAAGACACCCCCAATAAAGGAGTAGTTCTGCAGGTGGGGACAACAGACCACTTCTCAGTTCCTATGCTTCCTGGCTGATGTTTTGGTCACTTTTGAATGCTGGCGGTGCTTTCACTCTAGTGGTAGTATGAGACGTAGTCTACAACCCACACAAGTGGCTCAGGTAGTGCAGCTCATCCAGGATGGCACATCAATGCGAGCTGTGGCAAGAAGGTTTGCTGTGTCTGTCAGCGTAGTGTCCAGAGCATGGAGGTGCTACCAGGAGACAAACCAGTACATCAGGAGACGTGGAGGAGGCCGTAGGAGGGCAACAACCCAGCAGCAGGACCGCTACCTCCGCCTTTGTGCAAGGAGGAGCAGGAGAAACACTGCCAGAGCCCTGCAAAATGACCTCCAGCAGGCCACAAATGTGCATGTGTCTGCTCAAACGGTCAGAAACAGACTCCATGAGGGTGGTATGAGGTCCCGACGTCCACAGGTGGGGGTTGTGCTTACAGCCCAACACCGTGCAGGACGTTTGGCATTTGCCAGAGAACACCAAGATTGGCAAATTCGCCACTGGCGCCCTGTGCTCTTCACAGATGAAAGCAGGTTCACACTGAGCACGTGACAGACGTGACAGAGTCTGGAGACGCCGTGGAGAACGTTCTGCTGCCTGCAACATCCTCCAGCATGACCAGTTTGGCGGTGGGTCAGTCATGGTGTGGGGTGGCATTTCTTTGGGGGGCCGCACAGCCCTCCATGTGCTCGCCAGAGGTAGCCTGACTGCCATTAGGAACCGAGATGAGATCCTCAGACCCCTTGTGAGACCATATGCTGGTGCGGTTGGCCCTGGGTTCCTCCTAATGCAAGACAATGCTAGACCTCATGTGGCTGGAGTGTGTCAGCAGTTCCTGCAAGAGGAAGGCATTGATGCTATGGACTGGCCCACCCGTTCCCCAGACCTGAATCCAATTGAGCACATCTGGGACATCATGTCTCGCTCCATCCACCAACGCCACGTTGCACCACAGACTGTCCAGGAGTTGGCGGATGCTTTAGTCCAGGTCTGGGAGGAGATCTCTCAGGAGACCATCCGCCACCTCATCAGGAGCATGCCCAGGCGTTGTAGGGAGGTCATACAGGCACGTGGAGGCCACACACACTACTGAGCCTCATTTTGACTTGTTTTAAGGACATTACATCAAAGTTGGATCAGCCTGTAGTGTGGTTTTCCACTTTAATTTTGAGTGTGACTCCAAATCCAGACCTCCATGGGTTGATAAATTGGATTTCCATTGATTATTTTTGTGTGATTTTGTTGTCAGCACATTCAACTATGTAAAGAAAAAAGTATTTAATAAGATTATTTATTTCATTCAGATCTAGGATGTGTTGTTTAAGTGTTCCCTTTATTTTTTTGAGCAGTATATATTGGTAGATCAGTTTGCTTATTTTAACCTAAAAGGCTTAATACAAGTAATTTATCCTTTTTCAAGATATTTTACCTCAGTAAGAAGATTGAAGTAAAACATCTTGAAAAACATATTGAAATGAGAAAGTAATTGTATTAAGCCTTTTAAAAAAAAATATTTTACATTTTTGAAAATGATCTGCGAATGACGTTAGATCATTTAGCTTGGTAAGAAAAAAAAAGAAAAAGTACACACATGCAGTGCAGGTTGAAGGTTACAACATACTCCTTTAGTTGTTGTCAATCAGAACACTCTCCATTTCTGTTGAAACTGGCATGGGACCGTTTTTAAAAGAACCAACTGCAAAAAAATATATACTTTTTTTGTTGATTCTGTACTCTTTCAGAGAGAAATGATCATGACAGCCTTCACGGCTTTAACGACGTCTGAAACGCTAGTCTGTCAAAAACATTAACTAAATCACCTTACTCCCGGGCCCTTCGTGTGTTGTTGTGCTTTTCAAATAATTTAAGTGAAAATGTTTCTTCAAATGACTAGCAGGACCGGGTCCAGATATGTCTCTGGAAACTGGACTGATTTCAAAAATAAAATATGACTGTTTCAACAGGCTAGTGGAGCCACAATTCTCTCTGTATTCTGAGCCCTGAATGTCAGCCAATCATTTAAAACATTTGGTTACTGAGAGCTTTGATTGGCGCGCAGGTGGCAGAAACCAGCTGGGTGGGTTAGGTTACTTTCTAAACGTAATCTGTTACAGTTACTAGTTACTGGTCCAAAATTATAATCAGTAACATACTTTTTGGATTACCCAAACTCAGTAACATAATCTGACTACTTTCAGTTAATTTGGTTTACTTTCCCCTTAAGAGGCATTAGAAGAAGACAAAAAGGATCCATTAAAAGCACATGGTGTGTCATCATATTGGTCTCTGACTTATGGTCGGACTCACTCAGCTGGAACAAACTCAAACGTGGCCCTTTTTTCAATGCTGAATTGAATATCATAGAGAAAACAGAAAGGTTTCCCGCAAATATATTTTCTGAATTTAAAAGTAATCCAAGAAGTAATCATCTAGTTTTTCAAAATGATCTGTAATCAATATTTTATCTGGTAATTTAACTGATTACAGTTACCGTTTTTTGTAATCAGATGACATACTCCCCAACCCTAACCAGTCACCTGTCTCCAAGCTGATGACAACATCCTATGAAACCTGAGGTCCAGCGAGCCAAACATTGATCTTATTCCTCCACGTTTTCTTTTGAACTAACGTATTGAGGCTACACAACCCAGTGACTTTCATTGGTCAACGTTGCTTGTGAAATTCCAGATGTGCTACAACAGAACAAGGGGAGGAAAGAAACATTGACAAATCTCTGCAGAGGGAGATGCGATGGCCAAAATGATTAAGTAGGCCTAGTTGATGTGAGGTAGATTGATCTTCAGAGAGAGAAGAGGAAGGAAGTGTTTGGCCATGGAATCGCTGGCAGAGTGGTCCGCCCGGTTTCTGACCTCGCTGGAGTCGAGTTGCGGAGGTAATGTTGTGTCACGACTGTTTGGACTTTCCTCCTCAGGGTCCGGACGTCAGGCTGGCTGTTAATCAGGCTAACGGGGCTGTCGCCTCTGGCCAGCCTCCATACTGACCTCACAGACTCAGCAGAGCCTAGTCATTGTCCAAGGCCATATCACCACTGGCCGACTGGGACAGAGAGAGATGCATTCACTACATCCACTCCCACACACTGTACACTTCAATACACTCTTCTTCTTCACACAAATACTGTACACGATCTGTATATTTCTAACATACTGTAAACTCTCCAATCACACCTCTCATAACTCTCCCACTCTGCCTGCCCTGGTCCCTGCTGTCATAAACAGGTCCCTCCTGTGCAGCAGCCACTGTGTCCTGCTCTGGACCAGATGTGTTTTTATGGCCCTCCAGGGCCACACAGACCCAGAGTCTCCAAGCGTCCAGCGGTTTCCTGACTTACTCCTCCAGTGAGGGATTTCTCCATCAGGGAGCAGAGTAAACTGGCCAAACCCCACCACGTCATTACAACGTGGATAATTGGGTAATATTTGGTTGAGACATTGATCAATGAGATTATAACCTATACCCACTCAAAAAGACAGCCAAAAGTGAGTTGAATTTCCAATGTGTTCTCACTATGCTTTCAACCATCTAAAAGCGCAAACATATTCCAACAGAAAACAACCTCTGTTTTTTGGGTTTAGTTGTCACCCAAATGTCTATTACTGCGCTTCCACGTCACAATACGTTGACAAATTACGTTGAAACAACATTGATTCACCACAACTCTGGACCTCTGGCCCAGTCTGTTTCACATGGACCAATATCCACAAACACTATCAACGGTTTCATAAACTTTGTCTGTGAGAAAGTATAATGTAATCAACTTTGTACTGGACACAATGTAATCTGTTGCAATCTCTTGAGTAAGCATATTACAAGTTCCCATGTTCAGAGAGTGCTGCTGATTGGGAATTGGGAACTGTTCTTGACAGTAGACACACACACAGCCTTGCTTTTGTTCTGTCCTGCGAGTCTACTCTGAAACTTTTCCTCTAGATCTTTTTTTTCCTAAGTTGAATTTGTTATACGTCTTTATCTTGCACTTTCCTTGCCTTCCACCCTCCCTCGCTCCCTCTCTCCCTTCCTCCTTCTATCCCTCCATCTCTCCCTCCCTCTCTTTTCTCCTCCATTTTCATATTCTCTTTGATTTATGCACTTGGGTCCGGTGACCCATAACCGTGTCATCATGTGCAGTGATATACGACCCTATTAATGTACCCCTGTTCATCTGGCAGGCTGCAAGGCCTGGAGATGGGGGCCAGAGGCCGGGCCAGGGAGGGTATTCACTCAGACTTCCACTTGGAGGAGAGAGAGCGAACCTCAGGGCTGGCCAGAAGTGAATACAACACAATGAAAATGGCCCTGGGCGAATGAGAGGAAGCATCATATGCTCCATTGATGTCGAAACAGAGCTTTGAGGCTGAACTGAAGGCACAATTTGGACTCACATCTCTGGATCTAGCCAGGAGGAGGTCCAACTATAACACGGCTCCTCTAACTAGGGCTGTAAAGAAATGTCTCACTTCCATCTCACAGCTGCTCATATGTGCTCACCTTGTTGCAACAAGACACAGTAGTCCCATCTTGTCTCTTCCTGACTACCAGAGTACATCCCCACTGGGAACACCATGTTATTTCAATGTGGAAATGTGGGTAATATTTGGTAGAGATGTTGATCAATGAGATCTCAACCTTTATTTACCCACTCAAAGTGAGCCAGAAGTTTGTTAAATTCCGAATGTGTTATCACTATGCTTTCAACCATCTAAAAGCACAACCAAATTCCAATGGAAAAACAATGTCAGATGTTTGGTTTAGTTGTCATCTAAATGTGTTTATCACTGCGCTTTCAACCATTTTAAAGCGCTACAAAGTTCAAGAGGGAATACAACGCCAGATAACAAACAACTTAATGTGTTTTTAATGTGCACACCCAAATGATATAACAATAACTCTCATGATAATTCTCAATAATTCTCATCATAGCACATTGTTAGTAGTCTGTGACAAATATCTAAGCTAGACAGGGCTGGGCTTGGTTGAAACCCTGGACGGGAGACCAAATGAATAGCTGTAGAGTGTAGATAGATCCACTCTCCAGTAGGAGGTGCAGCCCAGCTTATAGTTTTTTTCTTTCTGATAGTGGATCTGATGTCTGTTTGAAATGTACAAATTCAACTTATATATACAAGGCTTATCTATGTTGAAAATTCCTTACAATTATGACATTATCGTGTCATTGAAATTTCACCAACAGTTTACGTTGATAACTTTTATTTTTTTATCCAATTTTCCACAGAGATTCTACGTCACAATACGTTGACAAATTACGCTGAAACAATGTTGATTCAACCAGGTTGTGCCCAGTGAATCTCTATTCAGACTCCTCAGTAAAGCAACTCTTTCTCAGTTTCTGCACCGATTGCGCGTATGAACGTGCGTGTCAATATTCATGTGCGTGTCATTATTTGTATGTCCACATGTGTTTGCTCTCTAGCAAAAGTTCCTGCGAGTGAAATATTAAGCCTTTAAAGTCAGGAAGTGTTTCCGAAGTGTCCATTAGTCTGTGATTTGAGGACCTATAAAAACTGTACGGGGTGGGTTTAATGGTTTAATGGCTTTTAATACAGACGATTGCAGGCCTGAATGGTTTTGTCACATGTGGAGCCACCAGAGGGCTGAGAGAGGGGGAACCGCCTGACCCCAAAGATTCAGCCTGGGCCCAGGGCAATAGATCAGGGAAATAGATTCAGCCTGGGCCCAGGGCAATAGATCAGGGAAATAGATTCAGCCTGGGCCCAGGGCAATAGATCAGGGAAATAGATTCACCTGCAACTAGGGCAATAGATCAGGGAAATAGATTCAGCCTGGGCCCAGGGCAATAGATCAGGGAAATAGATTCAGCCTGGGCCCAGGGCAATAGATCAGGGAAATAGATTCACCTGCAACTAGGGCAATAGATCAGGGAAATAGATTCAGCCTGGGCCCAGGGCAATAGATCAGGGAAATAGATTCAGCCTGGGCCCAGGGCAATAGATCAGGGAAATAGATTCAGCCTGGGCCCAGGGCAATAGATCAGGGAAATAGATTCACCTGCAACTAGGGCAATAGATCAGGGAAATAGATTCAGCCTGGGCCCAGGGCAATAGATCAGGGAAATAGATTCACCTGCAACTAGGGCAATAGATCACATGTGACTTGTGACCAGGGAGATAAATCCCAGGTGACCAAACAGGAGATACAGATGGGTTCTGTTTGGTTCTGCCTGCACTTCCTTCCCCCATGCAGCTTCTCCACAGCTCTTTGACTCTTTGGAAGCAATACGATTCACAAGTAGGGTTGCAACGGGAGGGTATATTACTGGAAACTATTGAAGTTTACCAGTAAACTACCAGATTTTTTATGTAATCTATCAAAAGACATCTAGTGGCCCTTTTGGGTAATTCAGATTTTTACAGGTGTCAAATTATCTCTGGTCCTCTGTTGCGGCCTTATCAAATGTAAAATATATTAAATAATTTTATTTAAAAAATTGACTGACAAAGCTGTAAAACATTATCCTAAATATGAACCATCAACTTAGTGAATACCATTGGTGTTTAATATGAGGGTTTCAGGATGAAATAAAACAGATTTACACACTTATTTATTTTTGGATGTTAGTATGTACTTTTTCTCAATGTTTTGCGTCAAACTAGTGGCAGTTGTAAAAATGTCAATAGTTGGAAGAGTTGCAGAGTTAATAGAAAATAATGACATTTTTAATTAGATGCTTTTTCATAAATTGGCCTATTTTCTCTTGAACCATATGGTCCATCTACTAGAAACTCATGGGCAATATTGACACAGATATCAAAAAAGAATATTATATATGAATACATTTTTTAAACGTTATCCAAGTATAAATGACCAAAGTTACGATAGATTGCCATAGACGTTCTGTTAATTACCCAAATTACTGAAGAATCCTGTAACTTTAGTAAAATACCGGTAGCTTTGCAATCCTACTCACAAGGTTCCAGTTTATGTACAATGCATTCGGAAAGTTTTCAGACCCCTTGACTATTTCCACATTTTGTTATGTTAGAGCCATATTCTAAAATTGAATAAATAATTTGTTTCCCTCATCAATCTACACACAATACCCCATAATAACAAAGCAAAGCAAGAAATGTTTGCTAATTTATTCAAAATAAAAAACAGAAATGCATTATTTATATAAGTATTCAGACCTTCTGCTATGAGACTCAAAATTTAGCTCAGGTGCATCCTGTTTCCATTGATCATCCTTGAGATGTTTTTATAACTTCATTGGAGTTCACCTGTGGTAAATTCAATTGATTGGACATTATTTGGAATGGCAAACAACTGTCTAAATAAGTTCCCGCAGTAGACAGTTCATGTCAGAGCAAAAACCAAATCATGAGGTCGAAGGAATTGTCCGTAGAGCTCCGAGACAGGATTGTGTTGAGGCACAGATCTGGGGAAGGGTTCCAAAACATTTCTGCACCATTGACGGTTCCCAAGAACACACTGGCCATTCTTAAATGGAAGAAGTTTGGAACCACCAAGACTCTTCCTAGAGCTGGCCGCCCGGCCAAACTGAGCAATCAGGGGAGAAGGGCCATGGTCAGGGAGGTGACCAAGAACCTGATGGTCACTCTGACAGAGCTCCAGAGTTCCTCTGTGGAGATGGGAGAACCTTCTAGAAGGACAACCATCTCTGCAGCACCACCAATTAGGCAGTTATTGTAGAGTGGCCAGACGGAAGCCACTCCTCAGTAAAAGGCACATGACAGCCCACTTGGAGCTTGCCAAAAAGCACCTAAAGGACTCTCAGACCATGAGAAACAAGATTCTCTGGTCTGATGAAACATCTGGAGGAAACTTGGCTCCATCCCTACGGTGAAGCATGGCGGTGGCAGCATTATGCTGTGTGGATGTTTTTCGGCTGCAGGGACTGGGAGACTAGTCAGGATCGAGGGAAAGATTAACAGAGCTAAGTACAGAGAGATCCTTGACGAAAACCTGCTCCAGATCGCTCAGGATCTCAGACTGGGCCGAAGGTTCACCTTATAACAGGACAATGACCCTAAGCACACAG
>NC_138313.1:23335000-23405000 GCF_965601325.2 Salmo salar
TCTCTCTCTCTATCTCTCTCTCTCTCTCTCTCTCTCTCTCTCTCTCTGGACATTTCCTTATAAAAGGATGTCAAATTGGGTGTCAAATGAAAGCTAAGACTATATATTTTATTTTATTTTTTATTAATGCATATATACATTTCTCAATAATTTTCCAGTCTAAAAATGTAGAATAAGCAAAGGCTTTGAATTTTAGTCAAACAGATCTTAGAAGGGTCTTAGACCACATCTACCAGAAAATGTCTTAAAAGGTATTAAAAATACATCAAAGCACAATAATGTTGAAGTAAAGACCCCTCACAACGAATATCAACACTTTTGTTTAGTTATGGAGAAATGATTTATCTTCTGTAAGTTTAAGAAAAAAGACCTTCTGCCTTGCAATTCTGTTACCAAAAACCCACATATCTTGAAAATATTTCTTTACCTCATAAGGAAGGAGGATAATGAAAGTTCACAGAAGTAAAAGGTAAACCTACCAATTAGTTAAAGTGTTTTTACTGATATCAAGTTTGTTTATGAATTATTAAGTGATTAAAACTTGTCATTCTGTTACCAAATCGGTGATGGAATTACCCCAAAATCTTTAACAGAATTACTGCAATTGAAAAGGCTACAATGGGAAATCACAGTTGGGTCACCTGCTCCTGTCCTCCCTTCCACTGGCATGCTGTTATATTCAGCTCATAACTGTTTTCTTTCTCTTTCTGTTGTCTCGTGGTCAAAGCAAGAGTGTGAAAACAGTTGGGACAACCCCACCCTCTCACTCTCTTCCACTCTCTCTCTCTCCCCAGTTAATGTCACCTCTCTTACTGACACCTACCATGACACCTACCACCTACCCTCTTTCCATTTACTGTAACAAGCATCCTCACCCACTGAGCACCAACCAACACCGGACGCTCATCGATGTTGAAAAGGAGTTGTAACTTGGTCAGTCCGCCCTGGCTGGACCAAATCTGAACCAATCATAGATGTCTATGTTTCCCAGGTTTGGACAGCACAGTAGAGTACAATAGAGAACAGTACAGTGTACTGTATTTTACTGTACATATCTACTTTACTACTTTACTGTACTCTACTTTAAATTGTTTACGTATTCAGCAGACACTTATCCAGAGCGACTTACAGGAGCTTTTAGGGTTAAGTGCCTTGCTCAAGGACACATCAACTTATTTTTCACCTAGTCAGCCTTTGATTTGAACCAGAAACTTAGTTTTTTACTTATTTTTATTTGTTTAACCATTATTTAACTAGGCAAGTCAGTTAAGAACAAATTCTTATTTCCAATGACGGCCTACACGGTTACTGGCCCAACGCTCTTAACTGCTAGGCTACTTGCCACCCCCTACCTGTGCTCTTCTGTGCTGTTCTGTTGTTTCACTCTGCTTCCATCCAGAAAACGGTACCGGAGCATCACGGCCTCGGACCAACAGGCTCCGTAACAGCTTCTACCCCCTGGCAATAAGAGTGCTAAACCCGGACTATCTGCATTGACACTATCTTGCACTGACTGTGCACACAAACGTGTGAAACATAGACGTTTATGATTGTTCCAGATTTGGAGTTCATTACAATAATAGCCAGTGTGTATAACAATACCCAAATTTGCAAAAGAAGGACATTGCATATTTCTACCTTTGTGTACCTATTCAGGATGCATCACCATGAAGAGAATGATATTCATGTCCATAATTATGCATTTCTGTATAGTATAGATGAGAGACCCATGATGTAATTCCATTCCCCTAATTCCATTACCGGACGTAAATCCACTTCACCTACTGTAATTGAATAACCCACATATTATTTTCAAGGTGTTATGTCATAGCTGACACCCCATTCAGAATCTTAATTCAGTGCAGATATTTAACAGAGTTTTTGGAAAACTTGGTTGCATAACAACACTGGGGGAGATTTTACTGTAATTCTGTTACCAAACTTTGCATCTGCACAGTTCTTCAAGTAAATGTGTTTTTGTGAAATTTGCTGTGTAAATTGTTCAAAGTAGTCCTTCTGCATAGAGTTGTGTGGTTTGTTAAACTTTGAAATCAATGTTTTTTCAAAGAGTAATTCGGAATTGCCCATCTATCTCTCAGTGCACAGAGCAGGGCTTACAGTTGAGAGACAGTCCCCCTGCCTCACAACACATGTTTAAGCAACTAGAGAGAGAGAGAGAGAGAGAGAGAGAGAGAGTGAGAGAGAGAGAGAGAGAGAGAGAGAGAGAGAGAGAGAGAGAGAGAGAGAGAGAGAGAGAGAGAGTGATGGTAGGAAATGGAGAGAGAGAGATGGTAGGAAATGGAGAGAGAGAGAGAGAGAGAGAGAGAGAGAGTTAATCTGCTGTAGAGTGATGGGGGACGGACAGCTGAAGGGGATTTTCTGTAAGGTTCTGGGAGAGAATGTGTAAAGTTAGGCTTTATTTGCTGTCGGGTTCTGGGAGAGAATGTGTAAAGTTAGGCTTGACTCCCTAATCCTGCTCTCAGAAAAAGAGGGTGAGAAAGAGGGAGAACAAGAGAGAAACAGAGGAGATGGCTGGCATTGGTAAAACTCATGGAGGTCTACAGTTCAAACGAGCCATCATCACCGCAGAAACACAGAAACACACAAACACACACACACACACAACATTGCCTTGCCTGACCCGTGTCAATGCTGTCCTGTAATGAATGTCACATGGAAATAGCTCTCCAGACCATCATCACATTCCTTGTCTATTTCTATTCCAATTCCACACCATTCCTTTTCAATTTCTATTCCAATTCCACACCATTCCTTTTCAATTTCTTTTCCAATTCCTCACCATTCCTTGTCTATTTCTATTCCAATTTCAAACCATTCCTTTTCAATTTCTATTCCAATTCCTCACCATTCCTTGTCTATTTCTATTCCAATTCCTCACCATTCCTTGTCTATTTCTATTCCAATTCCACACCATTCCTTGTCTATTTCTATTCCAATTCCTCACCATTCCTTGTCTATTTCTATTCCAATTCCACACCATTCCTTTTCAATTTCTATTCCAATTCCTCACCATTCCTTGTCTATTTCTATTCCAATTTCACACCATTCCTTTTCAATTTCTATTCCAATTCCTCACCATTCCTTGTCTATTTCTATTCCAATTCCTCACCATTCCTTGTCTATTTCTATTCCAATTCCACACCATTCCTTTTCAATTTCTATTCCAATTCCTCACCATTCCTTGTCTATTTCTATTCCAATTTCACATCATTCCCTGTATATTTCTATTCCAATTTCACGCCATTCCTTATCTATTTCTATTCCAATTTCACACCATTCCATTCCTATTTTTATTCTTAAACTCTAGTCCTGTTTCATACCATTACTGTTCTCTAGATGGACAGGCAGCTCAGAAGGTAATATGAGCAATAAGGGAAAGGGAGGATGGCTGGAGGGGAGAGGTGGGGGAGAGGGCCTGGCGGGCTATTTAATTAAGGTGCAGTAAAATGTGCAAGTTACAGCACTTTAAAACATCTACTACATCTCTCCCCCTGGACACACACACACACACAGAGCCCTTCAGGAGACTGAAAAGTTATACAGCTGCACCATCGAGAGCATCTTGACGCAGCACTTGACGCATTTATGAAACTACTTATTCCAGTTACTAATAAGCACGCACCCATTAAGAAAAAAACTGTAAAAACTGTTGAATCCCCTTGGATTGATGAAGAATTGAAAAATTGTATGGTTGAGAGGGATGAGGCAAAAGGTATGGCAATTAGGTCCTGCAGCACAACTGATTAGCAAACTTACTGCAAATTAAGAAATCATGTGACTAAACTAAATAAAAATAAAAATAAACTACACTATGAAACAAAGATACATTATATAAAGAATGATAGTAAAAAGCTTTGGGGCACCTTAAATTAAATTTCGGGAAAAAAGCCAACTCGGCTCCTTCATTCATTGAATCAGATGGCTCATTCATCACAAAGCCCACTGATATTGCAAACTACTTTAATGAGTTTTTCATTGGCAAGATAAGCAAACTTAGGGATGGCATGCCAGCAACAAATGCTGACTCTACACATCCAAGTATATCGGACCAAATTATGAAAGAGAAGAAGTGTACTTTTGAAATCCGTAAAGTCAGTATGGAAGAGGTGGAAAAATGATTGTTGTCTATCAACAATGACAAGCCACCAGGGTCTGACAATCTGGATGGAAAATTACTGAGGATAATAGCAGATGATATTGCCACACCTATTTGCTACATCTTCAATTTAAGCCTACTAGAAAGCGTGTGCCCTCGGGCCTGGAGGGAAGCTAAAGTCATTCCACTACCTAAGAATAGTAAAGCCCCCTTTACTGGCTCAAATAGCCGACCAATCAACATGTTACCAACCCTTAGTAAACTTCTGGACAAAATTGTGTTTGACCAGATACAATGCTATTTCACAGTAAACAAATTGACAACAGAATTTCAGCATGCTTATCGGGAAGGACACTCAACAAGCACAGCACTTACACAAATGACTGATGATTGGCTTAGAGAAATTGATGATAAAATGAATGTGGGGGCTGTCTTGTTCGACTTCAGTGCAGCTTTTGACATTATCGATCATAGTCTGCTGCTGGAAAAACGTATGTGTTATGGCTTTACACCCCCTACTATAATGTGGATAAAGAGTTACTTGTCTAATAGATCACAGAGGGTGTTCTTTAATGGAAGCCTCTCAAATATAATCCAGTTAGAATCAGGAATTCCCCAGGGTAACTGTTTAGGCCCCTTGCTTTTTTCAATTTTTACTAACGACATGCCACTGAGTGTCTATGTCTGCAGATGACTCAACACTATACACGTCAGCTACTACAGCGACTGAAATGACAGCAACACTCAACAAAGAGCTGCAGTTAGTTTCTGGGTGGGTGGCAAGAAATAAGTTATCCCTAAATATTTCTAAAACTAAAAGCATTGTATTTGGAACAAAACACCCACTAAACCCTAAACCTCAACTAAATCTTGTAATAAATAATGTGGAAATTGAGCAAGTTGAGATGACTAAACTGCTTGGAGTAACCCTAGATTATAAACTGTCATGGTCAAACATATTGATGCAGTAGTAGCTAAGATGGGGAGAAGTCTGTCTATAATAAAACTTAACAACACTATCAACAAGGCAGGTCCTACAGGTTCTAGTTTTGTCGCACCTTGACTACTATTCAGTCGTGTGGTCAGGTGCCACAAAAAAGAACTTAGGAAAATTGCAATTGGCTCAGATACAGGACAGCACGGTTGGCACTTGGATGTACACAGAGAGCTAATATTAATAATATGCATGTCAATCTCTCCTGGCTGAAAGTGGAGGAGAGATTGACTTCATCAGTACTTTTATTTATGAGAGGTATTGACATGTTGAATGCACCGAGCTGTCTAACTACTGGCACACAGCTTGGACACCCATGCATACCCCACAAGACATGCCACAAGAGGTCTCTTCACAGTCCCCAAGTCCAGAACAGACTTTGGGAGGCACACAGTACTACATAGAGCCATGACTACATGGAACTCTATTCCACATCAAGTAACTGACGCAAGCAGTAAAATTTGATTTAAAAAACAGATAAAAAAACATCTTATGGAACAGCGGAGACTGTGAAGCAACACAAACATTGGTACAGACACATGCATACACACACACTCACACACACACGATAACATACTAACTATACATACACATGGATTTAGTACTGTAGATATGTGGTAGTGGTGGAGTAGGGGCCTGAGGGCACACAGTGTGTTGTGAAATCTGTGAATGTATTGTCCCGTGTGGCTCAGTTGGTAGAGCATGGTGTTTGCAACGCCAGGGTTGTGGGTTTGATTCCCACGGGGACCCAGTACGGGGGAAGAAATGTATGCATTCACTACTGTAAGTCGCTCTGGATAAGAGCGTATGTAAAAATTTAATGTTTTTAAAATTGTATAAACTGCCTTAATTTTGCTGGACCCCAGGAAGAATAGCTGCTGCTTTGGCAGCAGCTAATGGGGATCCATAATAAATACAAATATCAGTCGGTTTCAGAGGAAGGGCCGAAAAAATGACAAAGACTTCAGCCCCCCAAGCCATAGACTGTTCACTCTGCTTCCATCTAGCAAACACGGTACCGGAACATCGCGGCTCTCGGACCAACAGACTCCGGAACAGCTTCTTCGCCCTGGTCATAAGACTGCTGAATGGTTACCCGGACTATCTGCATTGACCCTATCTTGCACTGACTGTGCACACTCACAATACTATACAGTATATACACTATTTAATACACTCACTCACTCACTCACTCACACACACTACACTGACACTCTCACACAAAGCACCACAAAATCACATACACACACACACACAAAACACAAATGTATGCCAATTCCACACACACATACATACAGTTTCGCACGCATCCTTTCCTGCTGCTACTTTGTTCTTTATTTTACTCGTATTATTATTTATCCTGATGCCTAGTCACTTTACCCTGCCTTCATGTAAATGTCTACCTCACATACCTCATACTCCTGCACAGTGATATGGTACTGGTACTCCCTGTATATATCTTAATTCTTGTGTATTTTATTTGTTGTGTTACTACTTGTATTTTTCTGATTTTTAAACTCTGCGTTGGGTAGTGCTCATAAGCAGCATTAAAGTCTACACCTGTTGTATTCCGTGCATGTGACAAATATAATTTGATTTGACACACACACACACACACACACACACACACACACACACACACACACACACACACACACACACACACACACACACACACACACACACACACACACACACACACACAGGGACCTTTCCCACTGTTAATTGGGATAATCTAATATCCAATCCTAGACTCTGAAAACGGTAGAGTTAATAACATTTATAAACGATTTGACTTAACTGCAACTTAATAAATTGAGTTAGGTTAACGTTCAGAGTCAGTCTTGTTCAGTCAGACAGTGGTCTTTACGACACCATATGTCATGTTGGCTGACCACTTCACATCATGTCAACAACCACAATGTGTTCTCTCTCAGTGGCACTTAAAACGTAGTCCCATGGTCCTGGTTCTCACTGTCTGACGTCTATTTCACGGTCTGAGTCTGATCACGCTAACGATGTGTGTTAGGTGAACACGGTGCAGGTTGTTAACATATTACATTATTTTAAATATAGTATGTCCCTTTGGACATATTGGATGCAGTTGTGTCCACTCTCTCCCTCTCTCTCTCTCTCTCTCTGTTATAACACACTGACAGTTGTTCTGTTTTCACTGATAGTACATTATAGTGAGCGCAGTTTTATACAATTTGGTCACACCCATTAACGTGTTGAATATGTTATGTAATTGTCCAATTTGTTATAGCCCGCACTTTTCCCTGGTGGCATTACTGTGTGACAGTATTGCCACGTTCTTTCTCACGTTATAGAGCATTCGGTGCTGTCAAGTAATTTCATGTGTTTACAGTTGGGACTAATATGTCTCTGAAACTCACCTAGTAGCAGGCAGAAGAGGTCCAGTCCTATCAACAGTTTCCTCTTGGTGTTATCGATGCCGTTGTTGTTGTTTAATGAAGTCCCTCCGTTTCTGCTCTGTTGTGCCATGGCTTTCTCATACAAAATACTGTTGCATGTACGAATTCCGTCTCCAGTTAAAATCCCACAAGCGTGCTAAACACAAACTAAATCACGTTATTTAGTCCGTCAAGATTTCCAGCCGAAAAGAAGCGAATGTCACTGAGTAGCCAACTATGTGAAACTAACTTCCCAACTAAGAAGAGGTTCTGCAAACGTATCAGTGCTGCAACGATGCGATGCCTCGTCCGAAACAAATAAAACATGTATTTTAGCCTACTATAGAAACGTTTGACTTTTCCACTGAAGTCGCCTCTTCAGATCCTGGATAAAAACTTTTCGTCTGTCCGGTCCACGCTTTAGGGATGGTAAACTTGTGTAACGGCGCTATTATGAATGAAGCCTGCTTCTCCCTCTCCACTCTCTCAGTCCGCTTCAAAGCCTGGCAGAAAATAGCGCTCTGAGCGCAGAGAGAGGCCGTAGTTTTATCAACACCCCCCCCCCCCCTCCCCTCCCCTCCCCTCCTCACCTCTCAGCCCTCTTCTCCTCTCTGCTACAGCCCAGTAATAAGCTCCAGACCTCCTGCTAGAAAACTTTCTCTGGACCTGGATAAAGAGCAGTCCGACATTGCTCCCAGCGGTTACAGAGAGGCCAACACAGAACACATCATGAAAGGGCGTTTGTGGGCCCCCTGTCACTACTACAGTGCAGTGGCGATTTTAGCATGTTCATCTTGGTGGGGCAAACTCAACCCATTTTTATTTTAGATGCATGCCACCAAAGCCACTACACAACATTTTATTATTTTATTACGCCTGTGTGGTCTAAAAAGGAACGAAAATACAATCACGATGATCCACTTTTATATACAATATTCCAGCGCAAAGACAGCACATTACGCAACAAAAAGAACCCTGAAATATCAACAGGAATTACATGGGTCTATTACTGAAGTTTTTGTTGACAAAAAAAATATTTGAATGGGAAGAGACTGTGTCACTGGTTACAGACCCAACAACATTATATAGTATCCCCTCCTCGTGAAAAAAAGCACATGAGCTAATTATAAAACACAAAGTAGGCAAAACAATTAAATAATTCCAACATTCCCTAAAATGATGACTAAGAGACTAATGAGATAGACCTATATAAGCAATATAACACTTGACATGTACAAACTATGGCATCAGTGGCGACCCGTCATTCAGCGCAGGTGGGGCAGAGGCCAACCTGTTTTGAGCCCCACATTTTAAGCAAAAATGGGCTCCTAACAGCTTACTACACACCATACACTTAGTATTACTTTCTTAGCTACAGTATACATATCTCCCTGGAATATGACATAATTTATGCAGCAGTATACAAGACATATTTTGAACGTGGCGTGGCGGTCCTTTTTGTGGGCAAACTCTGTCATCCAAGTCTGGCATTCTCTGGATTTATGGTGTTTTCAAGACAACTGGGAACTCTGAAAAAAACAAGGTCGAATCATGACGTCAATGATCTTCAGGATGACTGTTCAAAACGTATTTTCCCAGTCCAAGCTCGTTTTTTCCCCAAGTTCCCAGCTGTCTTGAATGCAATGAAGTCTGAGATTGACCGGTTCTGAGTTTTCGGTTGTTTTGAATGTGGGGCAGAAGACATGCTGGCCAACGTATTCAACCTTTTCTGGCCCACGCTGTTGCGTGTGAATGTTTATCCTTTTAAGCTTGGAAAAGAAACCCTTTCAGATAGATGTTTTAAATCCTTAAACCCAGACTTGGATCACACACCCTCTCCACTGAACAGCAGGCAGGGGACGCAAAATAGTGATTGCTTTGTGAGGCTTGCAGTTAGCCATTGATTCCTTCTAAACCACTCATTGTTGAATTTGCGATGTCCGACTTGTTGTGTAATGTTTCTGTCCAATGGCTGATGACCACCGATATGTTTTATCCGTAATTTCTCTTCATATGACAAGGTTTGACAAGGATTTGCCAGTAGATTGTCGACATGATTCATGATGATGACTGCTTGTCTAGCTTGCTAGCTAAGATTGTGAAATGATGATGTTGACATGATAAGTCCAATCAAAGCTACAGTTGATATAACGTGAATTGACATCATTGTATCTGTGGCCAATGACCTTTAGCCTTCTTGGATGGGCACTTCTAATGTAAATCTATGGCAGCGCCCAAGGGGGCTTGAACTGCCTACCTCTCCCTGTCAATTCGGTGGTGACGTAGTGTCCCCATGAGTGACAGAACACTGAGCCAATCACAGCACAACTAGAGAAGATTACTAATGCCTACACTCTGTATTTTTGCTGGCTGCCCCCCCATCACAGAAAGCACTGAGCTAGGCTGAAACATTTTGGAGCTGCCTTACTCAAGAAAGAGACCATGTTTGTATGTGGCATTATTAACTCAAGGACTAATATATATATACATACACATATATACACAGTTGAAGTCGGAAGTTTACATACACTTAGGTTGGAGTCATTAAAACTCGTTTTTCAACCACTCCACACATTTCTTGTTAACAAACTATATTGTTGAAAAAATGACTTGTGTCATGCACAAAGTAGATGTCCTAACCGACTTGCCAAAACTATAGTTTATTAACAAGAAATTTGTGGAGTGGTTGAAAAACAAGTTTTAATGACTCCAACCTAAGTGTATGTAAACTTCTGACTTCAACTGTATATTAACATTGTTTGCAAACTGATATGTGACACAAATGAATGCCAAAATAACATGCAAAACAGGCAACCAAAGAAATAAAACTGCTACTGTGGCCAACAGTATTGTGCTGCTGATGGAGAAAACCATCGGCCGAATATCTGGGTCGTGTCCAGTTGGCATGAAACGGAAGAAAACGGCCAGAAATTGAGTGAAATGGGTGTATCTGAATGAGTCAAAAGAAACGTTCGTTTTCATTTCCAATTTGTTTGCCAAATGTTTTAAAACATTTTGGTTCGGTGTGCCCTAATGTACACGCTTGTAATTCACACAGAAACTACTTTGTCACAATTTTTTTTTCTAACACTTTCCCTGGTTGCTACTACTCTTGATCAACAAAACATTTTTTCTGTCTGATCAAAAACATGTAAGTCACTCCAACAAAACGATTTTGAGGTAGATGTATCTAATATTTCATAATTTGGAAAAAGTTACAAATGTAATCTAAAGTTAGATCTATAAACTATATATATACCATTATGGGAGCCCAAAGATAAATAATCCACATGTATAGAGAGAATTTTTATTTTATTTTAAATAAAGCAGTCAAATTTAAGGTAGGTAAATTGTCTTCATCTTACCTGACAACCTAGACCCACTACAATTTGCATACCGCCCCAACAGATCCACAGACGACACAATCACCATTGCACACTGCCCAATCCCAGCTGGACAAGAGAAATATCTATGTAAGAATGCTGTTCATCGACTACAGCTCAGCCTTCAACACCCTAGTGCCCTTCAAGCTCACCATTAAGCTCAGGGCTGAGCTGTAGTCGGGGGTCTGAACCCCTCCCTGTGCAACTGGGTCATGGACGGGCCGACCCCAAGTGGTGAAGGTAGCCAACAAAACCTCCACCACACTGATCCTCCACCACACTCATCCTCAACATGCTCAGCCCCCTCCTGTACTCCATATTCACCCATGACTGCTTGACCACACACGTCTCCAACTTAATCATCAACTTTGCAGAGGACACAATAGTGTGTCGTCTGCCTGATTACCAACAACGACGAGACAGTCTACAGGGAGGAGGTGAGCGTCCTGGCTGAGTGGTGCCAGAAACATAACCTCTTTCTCAACGTCAACAAAACGAAGGAGCTGATCGTGGACTATAGGAGACAGCAGACAGATCACGCCCCCATTCACATCGACGGGGGCGCAATGGAAAGGGTCAAAAGCTTCAAGTTCCTCTGCGTGCACATCACTGACGACCTGAAATGGTGCCGTCACACTGACAATGTGGTGAAAGCTGCGCAACAGCGCCTATTCAACCTCAGGAGGCTGAAGAAATACGGCTTTGTACCATTGAGAGCATCCTGTCAGGCTGTATCGACGCCTGGTATGGCAATTGCACCGACCACAACCGCAGGGCTCTCCAGAGAGTGTGAGGTCAAGCTCGACGGGGGCACACTGCCTGCCCTCCAAGACATCTACAGCACCCGGTGTCACAGGAAGGCCAAAACGGTTATCAAGGCCCTCAGCCACCCAAGCCACGGCCTGTTCACCTCGCTACCATCTAGAAGAAGGAGACAGTCCAGGTGCAAGCTGTTTTACCCACTTTATATGTATATACAGTGCCTTCAGAAAGTATTCACACCCCTTATCTTTTTCCACATGTTGTTGTGTTACAGCCTGAAAATTAAATGGATTACTGGCCTACACACAATACCCCATAATGTCAAAGTGAAATTGTGTTTTTCGATATGTTTACAAATTAATTAAAAATGAAAAGCTGAAATGTCTTGAGTCAATAAGTATTCAACCTCTTTGTTATGGCAAGCCTAACTAAGTTCAGGAGTAAACATTTGCTTAACAAGTCACTTAATAAGTTGCATGGACTCACTCTGTGTGCAATAATTGGGTTTAACTTGCACCCCAGACAATCAAGTACAAGTCAATTGTACCTACATTTGAATTTTCCAAATCATGTGCAAATCATCTATACGTATCTTGATTTAAGTGATAACGCCCTCAAAGCCGGTGTTTGTAGGATATATTGGCACGGGTGTTGTTAGGCCAGAGATAAAGTATATCCTCCAAACACCGACTTCGAGGGCATTATCACTTTTATACAACGGGTTACCAACATATTCAAATAATGATTGACATATTTTCATGAACATTTTTATTTTGATTAATTTATTCATACTATTTCATCCTTCCACAAGATATAGTTCCGACACAAATCTAGGGTTGCTGGTCGTTCGTTCTATCGGTTCGGTTGCTAGAGACGCGACCCAGCTGGCAACGTTCTTATCCCTTGCTTGCTAGCTAGCCAACTACGGCTAACATACAGTCACGTCAAAAAAGTGCAGCCAGAATAGCAGCAAAGTAGCTGCATTTGCATAAACTGTTTTCTAGAGAGATTTATTTGGATACATTTTGCCCGGGATAGAATATGTGCTCCCTCGTCAGGACACTATTGTAGCCAACAACACAGCTAACACAATCACTTCAAACTGAATCTGGAAAGACTGCAAACTAGCTGCACTTCTTTCGTTTGACCTTTTTTCAATTGATATTTCTTTATAATCATAAAAATAATGGCAGCTGATTCATGATTTCGACTGGCTGAGAAACGCTGCCTGCCTGTCTGTCTCGTCCCGACTCTCGACACGTTCATTACTATGGGACAGTTGGATATCGAATTTGAATATTAAAACAATGTTGCAAATGTCGGAGACAGACAGACAGAAAGGTTTGTATAAATCTCCACTGTTGAAAACTAAATGTTAGTTTAAAAGAAATTTGAGATAAAGTCTAGATGTTTTTTATAGTGGAGATCAAGTTAATAATTTGCCTGGCTGGGCTGATGAGACAGTGGATCAAATGGAACAGAGTAAATAGGCTTTTTTTGTGTGTGCACTTAGAACCTTTTTTTTCTCCCCAATTGGTAGTTACAGTCTTGTCCTATCGCTGCAACTCCCCTACAGACTCGGGAGAGGCGAAGGTCGAGAGTCATGCGTCCTCCGAAACACGACCCTACCAAGCCACACTGCTCACTTAACCCAAAGCTAGCCGCACCAATGTGTTGGAAGAAACACCGTAAGACTGCAGGCGCCCGGTCTGCCACAAGGAGTCGCTAGAGTGCAATGGGACAAGGACATCCCGGCCGGCCAAACCCTCCCCTAACCTGGACGATGCTGGGCCAATTGTGCGCCACCTCATGGATCTACCGGTCATAGTCAGCTGTGACACAGCCTGGGATCGAACCCGTGTCTGTAGTGACGCCTCGAGCACTGCAATGCAATAAGGATGCTACACAACCCCTTCTTCAATATCTCATGTCCTTCAGCACACCTCCAATGATCTCAGTGTAGCACCATTTGGCGGTATTCAGGCCCCCGATTGTCTCTTCTGTCCAACACCTTCTTAGCCATTATGTCCAAACCTCATGATGTGGTCTCTGGTGTTGTACTGTAAAGTTGTTGAAGCCAAAATAGATAGTCTGTCTGTGTAGAGTTCAGTTTAGAATAAGCCTATGTCATTTTTCTGTCTGCATATTGAGAGTTTCATCGGTCGGTCGGTCTGTCTGTCTGTTTGTCTGGCTGTCATTGACAGTTGAGTAGTGTTGTCTTCAGTCTGTTTGTGAGGCTCATAGACATAACACGAAGGGCAGCGATCCCAGGCATGAAAGTGTGTGACTGATCAACACCAATGAGGCCAGGGGATCAGCATTGAGCTCTGTCTGACATCTAGTGGTGGTGGAAATACTTAACTACACCCAGTAGAGGTACACATTTTTCTATTGTGTTATTGACTGTACGTTTGTTCATCCTATGTGTAACTCTGTGTTGTTGTTTTTGTCAGACTGCTTTGCTTTATCTTGGCCAGGTCGCAGTTGTAAATGAGAACATGTTCTCAACTGGCCTACCTGGTTAAATAAAGGGGAAATAAAACAATTATAATTCTCACCAATACAGTGCTCGGTTCAGAAACAACCCCTGTTCTCCTATCTGGACAGAGTACTGATGTTTGAATCAGTCCCCGATTAGAGGGGAAGAAGAATGAAAAACAGCAGCAGTGTTTGGGATTGTGCCTCTCACCAATGTGAGACATCCAGCCCACTAATAATACTGTAGATGTGTAGTATATAGGCCATTATCTGTAATAACAGGTCACATGAATTGGCCTAAATTAGGCCTAACATCAATGACCTGTTCTGTAATATAATTCTGACCCTATATATATGTTTAGGCCAATAGGCCTACTTTAGCCAACGGAGCATACTGTAATCGCTGAGGTGATTGATGAGTGTGCAGACTTTGAGCCTAAATACCATATGGAATGTTCATCTGTTTGGAATGTTTAAAAACTCATGGCATGTTTTTACCTACACAACCCCCACACCCCTCCTCCCCTCAACTGGAGCTATACTGTTGACCACACAGTCGGTGTTCGATAGGATAGACGTTGCCTTGTCTAGCGCAGGTTTTCTCAAACCCAGGGCTGCGTTCAATACATTTTTACATTATGGGACGTTCAATTAAACGGAAACGGTGCTGTACTGAATCACCAAAACGGGGAGCGGTTGGGGGAACGCTGTCAGCATGGCCGCTGCCCTTTAAATACGTCATTCGTTGCTTCAAGCCACAACCACGAAACGGTAGCAAATGTACCTCAAAATCTGTTCAAGAACGTTTTGGGGAAACGTGTCGTTCAGTACAAACCGTTCCGCAACGTAGCAAACGTTCAAGCGAACTGAACGCACAGGTTTAGTGTACGGTGGTCCCGCGCACCGCGCAGACAGCCAGCTCGAGCCTACCGGAGCGGTGTAACGTTCTCAAAGGTAAAGATGGCAGAACGACAGCAGAAACATGAAGGCGGCCGAGTGAAGATCGGACATTACCTCCTAGGAGACACTCTGGGCGTCGGCACCTTCGGCAAAGTAAAGAGTTAAGTGGCGTGCTTGTCAACAGTCATGTCGTGGGAACATTTGTTGTTATTGATTGTAACTTTGCGGCGGACTATTTAAATAGCTACGCAAAGTGCGTAGCTGTGGCTGCGTAGTTACGAATAGGCAATATTAACGTTGTCTCGGTTGATATGTAGAGAATGTGGTTTAGGTTTGTTGAAAGGTGAAATATTCCAGCAACATATCATTCCTAGCCTGTCCACTCATTCTTATCAGTAATGATAGGCTAAGCATGCATAATTACCTTCGACAACAATGATGGTGTAAAAACAAAACAGGTCACACATAATTGTATCGTCTGACCGCCAGTGAATGTTGGAGGTTGACTTTGCTAGTGACAGTAACGTTAGACATTTAAACTTGCCCTATATGGCTATGGAAAGGACATTTTAAAATGAAAATAAACATGAACGTTATAGCTTAATAGTGTTCATCATCACCAGTGTTCCCCAATCATGTAAACCATACAATGGCATGGACAGAATGAGAATCTAGAACGCCTCGTCAAGTTTCCTATTTTCTAGCAGTCTCAACGTGACCTTGTAGAATTCAGACCCCCCTCCTCCTCTCCCCCCTGCACTGCAGGAGGTGTGTTTGATTTGAGACATGAGTGTGACAGTGTGTAACCAGGAACTAGCCAACAATAAGTGTTGCTACATTGTAGCAAGCAGACAATATTGCAAAATTTTTAGACTGACTAACCATGAGCTACAGAGTACAGACAGACGATCAGACAGACACACTTGATTTATTCACCTTGTAATCTATGTGTATGGCTTTAGGCTTACTGTAATTGGTGTGTTGTGTTTTCCATGTTTATCGGTTTGTTATCTACATTTCTTATTGTTGTGAATAGATAGATATAGCTAGTCCAGTAATGTAAAAATAGTGATGAATCATGTCTTGTTAACTACTCTGAAACAACTAGGGTTTTGTTTTTTATCGGGCAATGAAAGTTTAGCTGAGCGTAGCATACACATCACACATTTTCCGGCCTATCTCCTACCTCAGTGTAGTCTGTGTGACCTTGGCAACGGAGGAAAAGACTAAACTGTTTTTAATATTTGACTCATCAGCACAAATTGTGCCCTGTAGCCTTCATTGTAGCAGATTGTAGCACACAATACATATTATTATACTTTTTTTGGACAAACTATGGACATTCCAGTTGGTTCACGTGGTGTGTGTGTGTGTGTGTGTGTGTGTGTGTGTGTGTGTGTGTGTGTGTGTGTGTGTGTGTGTGTGTGTGTGTGTGTGTGTGTGTGTGTGTGTGTGTGTGTGTGTGTGTGTGTGTGTGTGTGTGTGTGTGTGTGTGTGTGTGGTAGTTGGAGAGCACCAGTTGACAGGTCATAAGGTGGCAGTGAAGATCCTGAACAGACAGAAGATCAGGAGTCTGGACGTGGTGGGCAAGATCAAACGAGAGATACAGAACCTCAAACTCTTCAGACACCCTCACATCATCAAACTGTGAGGATTACGCATACGTGTTTGTTTTTTATGGGCCTAAGAAGTACCCCCCTCTCTCTCCCCCACACACATCCACATACACCCAGTGTTTGTTTACTATGGGCCTCAGGAGCACCCCCCCCCCCCCCCCCCTCCCCCACACACATCAACATACACTCAGTGTTTGTTTACTATGGGCCTCAGGAGCCCCCCCCCCCTCTCTCCCCCACACACATACCCACACGCACTGTGTTTGTTTACTATGGGCCTCAGGAGCACACACCCACAAGGAATTCCGTTTAGCTGAAATCTCTAGTTAAGAAGATGGAAGTTTATAATTCCTGCTTGGGTAAATCCCTTCCCACGTTTCTAGTCTCTCACCTCTCTTGCTCGCTCTCTCTCCCACACACCCACAAGGAATCAGTTTGCTCCGGTTAGCAGAAAACTGGTTAAGAAGATAAAAGTTTATAATTCCTACTTGGGTAAATCCCTTTCCAGGTGTCTAGACTCTCTCTCTCTCCATGTTATTTTTAGGGTTAGGCCACAGTGACATTGTGAGCTATGGCAGACGTGTTGGCTTCTGTAAGGTGTGTGTGTGTGTGTGTGTGTGTGTGTGTGTGTGTGTGTGTGTGTGTGTGTGTGTGTGTGTGTGTGTGTGTGTGTGTAGGTACCAGGTGATCAGTACTCCTACAGATTTCTTCATGGTGATGGAGTATGTCTCAGGAGGAGAGCTGTTTGACTACATCTGCAAACACGGACGGGTGAGACATACCTCTGACTGACTGAAAGACTGACTGTCTGAATGGCTGTCTATCTGTCTCTGACTGACTTACTGACTGAATGATTGACTGTCTGGTTGTTTGTTTGTTTGATTTATTTACAGACGACAATGCACATTAATCAACATCAATATTACATTAATGCAATACCCATATAAATGTGCCGGGGTTAGCCAAAAGCTAATTTGCACCCGTAGTCCCTGGGCAGCTAAGGACAATTACACAGCCACTATACAAATACTCACAAAAACAATACAAAATACAATACATCCAATAATATCATATTTCATTCTAATGACAACAACACTATCATCAACTGTTGTCTTACATATGAGGAACCACAAATAACTCGTGTGTACAGGTTTGGATAGATTTTAGCCATATTTTCAATTCAAATTTAAAAGTACAATCATCAGTGCAGCTTCTCAAGTCCATGGGCATTGCATTCCAGTGTTTTGTAGCTCTAAATGAGAAAGCCGGTTGGCCAATTTTACTGTGTCGAAAAGGGACAACGCAATCCCCTCTAGTTACTGCCCTTGTTATCCTGGAGGTGCTTTCCTTGAGCATGATATGCCTGCATAGGGGTGGAGGGGCAAGACTATGCAGGATCATAAAGACAAGGTTTGCATCTACATACTGCTTAAAGCTATCCAGACTAATAAATTATGTTTGTAAATGATATGACAATGGTGGTAACTGTTTGGTTTGATATCAAAAATCTTAAGTGTTTGTCGAGTGATTCAATTGGTTTCATAATAGTAGCTCTTTCTTGTGACCAGCATGTGAAGCAATATCTCAGACGTGAGATCACAGCATGCATATATAGTTTGTCGGCCTCCAGAGGAAGGAAAGGTCTGATAAACCTGAAGTTGGATAATCCAAACTTAGCCGTGTTAACCACCATCTTTACATGTTTCTTAAATGTCAAGTTGGAGTCCAAAATGACACCCAGATACCTGAAGTTAGACACAACTTTCAGATTCTTCCCCAAGAACAAGAACAGCTCGTTGGGAAGAATCTGAGGATTTCTTAGAGAAGTACACACAAACAGACTTGTCTATATAAATGCAGGCAAGAATTAGTCCTCCATTTAGAAACATGTACCATAGCTTCAGTTAATTTGTTAACAACTAGTTGTCTATTTTTTTTTTTAATGTACATACAGAAATGTATCGTCTGCATACATCTGCATGTTAACTTGTGGGCAAGCAAGTGGGAGATAATTTATATAAATGGTAAACAGAAGGGGGCCGAATATTGACCCTTGTGGGACCCCAATGTTATAGTAAAGAGAGTCCGACTGAGTGTCCCCCAAACGAACCCTTTGACTTCTGTTTGTCAGATAGGAATACATCCAACTAATGACTTCAGTGGACACATTAAGGTAGGATAGTTTGGATAGGACTTCATAATTCACAGTATCAAAGGCCTTTTTAAGATCCAAAAAGACTGCGCCGACTTCACCACCTATGTCCAGTTTAGATTTAATGTACTCCAGAAAATAGCAATTGGCTGTTCCGTTAGAATGGTTAGTTCTGAATCCAAATTGCATTTGATGTATGGAGTTGCCCTGAATGAGGTGATCAGTCAGATCATCAGCCACCCATCTTTCAGCTACTTTTGATAGCACTGGAAGAATGCTTAGGTCGATCATTTTCCACCAGTGTTGGGTCACCAGATTTTAAAACGCGTCTCACTGCAGCAGACTTCCAAGCATTGGGGAAGAACGCATATTTGATGGACAGACTAACTAGATGTACAATATGGCTAATCAGAGAATAATGTGTCTCTTCAGGAACACAGTGTCTAGACCAATTACATCTTTTGTTCTAGAGCTCCTGAAGAAGCTAATAATGCTGTCCTCTGCTGACGCTGAGATTTCAGTAATTGTGAATATTGGTTTATTATTATCTATGGGAGTGAGAACTGTGGTCTTGGTTGAAAATCTTTGAGCCAGTTCCCTGACAGAGTCAACAAAAAAATTGTTAAAATTGGAGTCTTAAATTAGAATCCCATGAACCTTTAATTCAGGATGTTTTTGGACTTTTCAGCTCCTCTCCCTGGTAGTTTGAAATTTTCCCAAATCACTTTGCCATTTCCTTTTGCTTCATTGATCACTCTAAGAATGAACTCTGCTTTTGCTTTTTTTATATTCCCAACCACCTTATTTCTCAGTGATGCAAATATACGTCTGTCATCATTCTTACCAGACTTCAGTCCTTTTTTCAAGGAGAAATCCCGTTCTCCAGAGGTCCTCGTTGAGCCATGGTAGAGAGGTTTTCCGTCTTGGTTTACGTTGAAATTTCCTAGTAAAAGAGGTATCCACTTTGTCAATAGCTGACAGAAATGTTCTGTATCCAGACTCTGGGTCTTCGTTGCTTAACAGATCAGACCAGTCAATTTGACTTATCGCTGCATCGTAGTTACTCTGCTCACTTTTCAGGATTTTTATTTTTATCGTACTGTTGCACATTAATATGGTTCTTACATCTCTTGTTAGTGAGCTTTCTAATCACCAATGTAACATTGTGGTGAGTTATACCAGTTAGTAAGTTACTAGACTTAATTATTTGATCAGGTCTCTTAGAAAGCACCAGATCAATTTGAGTCTGGGATGACTTTGTTCCTCTGGTTGGACCCTGTATTATTTGAGTCAGGTTGAAATAATCTGTGATCTCTGAGTTTTTTCCTGCAAGTTTTGTTTTCTCAGAAATCGCCCATGAAGATAATCTCCTTATGATCACATTCTTTAAGCATGGCATTTAGATGGTCATAAAACCAGATATCAGATGTTGGTGGTCGATATAATCCAATAATAGTGAGAGACATATGAGGGGAGAGGAAGACATTCAGCCTTATACCTTCAATGTCATTGGCATGTTTCCTAATGATACGATTGCATTTAAAGTTATCTTTCATGTACATAAGCCTTCTCCCCTGGCCCTCCTGAATATGGAATATCCAGGGACATTAAAGGCAGAAATGGGAGAAGATTTCTTCAACCATGTCTCAGAGAAACAGAAAAAAATCTAGATTAGAGTCGTTCAATAAATGTTCTACCAGTTCACTCTTAGAAATAATGCTACGAATATTCAGATGACCTCCCAATATTCCTCTAGGTTTGGAACGAGGGTCCCAGAGCATTTTAGCCTGATTAACGGTTTGAAAAAGTTTCATGGGTTAAAGTTTCTGTCTTGAAGGCAGGTTTTGTTGGGGACATGTATGAAGAGTTGGCATTAAAATGTAATGATCAGCAGATTGCTCATTCTCTTGAAAAGCCATGTCAGTGACAGAAGTTATGCTCACACACCATGCTGGTGTTGCAAACGCCATGCTATACCAACTGAGCCACGTCTTTGTCCTTGGGAGCCGAGGAATTATCCTCTTCAACGTCAGTCTCACGTTCAGTCATTTCAGCTGAGATATGTGAAACATCTGCCCTACTCATGGGGACAGGATTGTTGTCCTGCACATAGTGTGAAAAAGTTTCCTCTATCCACCTTATGTTGTCCAGTGTAGTAGGACTGTACTCTATCATCTCCTGACCCTTTCTGGCGTGCTGATTGTGTCATACTTTGATCCAGTGAGGGCCGATCTTTACAGACCGTGTTATAGGAATGATGGGTGCTGCTTCAACATACACAAAACGATCTCCATTGGAGCAGTTTGTAAGTTGACCCTTGTATCTTATCATGCATCTCATCACTCTCCCCACCACCTTACGTCCAGCTTTAGCCAGGAACTCAGTCACAACACTATCATCTGCTGATTCAGGTAGTTCTTTAATTGTAACTTGAATGGAGTTCTGGTCAGACATGCGCAACTTCAACCTGAACGGATTATTCTCTTTGAACACAACCTGTTTTCCTCTGACTGTTATTCCTCTTATCAGAAGCTTTGCCCTTGCTTCCTTACTGAGAATATATATATGCCAGAGTGCACGTACTCTCTGTACTGACCTCAAGTGGTCTGGATTAATTTCCTGTATGAGACTGTGGTAGAGCTCCTCCTCCTTAATGGGGTTGGCTATGGCCTCCTCCTTTGTCACGATTTCTCTCTCCATGATAAAAAGTGGTAAAACATTCTCCTTTGAGGCATTTCCACCCACAACCTTGCTCCAGGTCTCATTTTCCTTGACATCAGTTTTTGCATCGCTGGAAATAGCTACAGCAGCCATTTTAATTGTAGTGTTAATGATTAAAGTAATTTGTTTAACATTGAAATATATCAACAAAACTATTCAGCATTATACAGTGAGGATACTTCTTACTTAAGAATTGATGGATGGTTGATACTCAAATAGATATTTGCTGGATTCAGTGTTATCCAGCCATTGAAGCTTCCCAGCCGGGCCAAATACCCAAACAAAAGGGGATGTCAAAACACAACAAAACAAAATATGGATATATCATTCCGGACCTAAAGGCCGTCGGTCAATAGATCCAAAAACGAATCAAACAAGCAAACAAGCCATCTGATGAGTAGTACACTCCTGTCCTGCAGTTGTCCGATTGATTGATAGATAGATATAGACACAGGCCATTTTATGGTGCCATTTTTCATAGTGAAAGCATGTAGTCACATTAGAAACGAATAATCTCCTAACCTGTTCATCTGTACCTCATGTTGTGTGTAGGTAGAAGACAAAGAGGCTCGTCGGTTGTTCCAGCAGATTATCTCCGGTGTAGACTACTGCCACAGACACATGGTGGTGCACAGAGACCTCAAACCTGAGAATGTACTGCTGGACCATTCCAAGAACGCCAAAATAGCTGACTTTGGTACACTACACACACATGCACGATAGAGAGCACACACACACACACACACATAAATAACAAATTGAGTTGTCCACAATGCCATAACCACTATCAGCAGTAGCAAATGTCAAACCAAACCACTTGTGTTTTAGAATATACCGACACCTTAAACTGGAGACGGGGAGTGAGAGAGACAGAGGGAGGGAGAGCGAGCGACAGAGAGGGGAAGGGGGGGAGAGAGGTGGGAGAGGGAAGACAGAATATAATAACTTGTGTTTGTTTGGACAGTAAGGTTAGGTAAGGTTGGCATTTGAAGATAATGCTGAAAAACTGATGTGCTCTGGTCATCAGGGTTGTCCAACATGATGTCAGACGGGGAGTTCCTGAGGACCAGCTGTGGATCTCCAAACTACGCTGCTCCTGAAGTCATCTCCGGAAGGTGTGTGTGTGTGTTTAGGCTGTACGCAGATCCTTAGGTTGATACTGTAGGCTACATGTTGTGGCGTGATCGTGTATTCTGTGCTTTGTGCACAGGTTATACGCTGGCCCTGAGGTTGACATATGGAGCAGTGGGGTGATCCTGTATGCGTTGCTGTGTGGGACTCTGCCCTTTGATGACGAACACGTTCCCACACTGTTTAAGAAGATCAGAGGGGGCGTGTTCTATATGCCAGAATACCTCACTCGCCCCGTCGCCTCCCTGCTGCTGCTCATGCTGCAGGTCGACCCGCTCAAGAGGGCTACCATTAAAGACATTAGGTGACCCCTGACCTCTAACCTTCCCTACTGATGATGATGCTCATGTTTTTAATGTGATTAAGCTTGTTTGTGGTGGTTGAAGGTTGGTCCAGAGAAAAATAATAGAAGAATAATGGATAGTAACTGTTACTGTGTGTGTGTGTGTGTGTGTGTGTGTGTGTGTGTGTGTGTGTAGGGAACATGAGTGGTTTAAGCAGGACCTGCCAGGCTACCTGTTTCCTGAGGACCCTTCCTATGACTCCACCATTCTGGATGAGGAGGCAGTCCGAGAGGTGTGTGACAAGTTTGAGAGCACCGAGTCTGAGGTGATGTCCAGCCTGTACAGCGGAGACCCTCAGGTATGCACGCAACACAGGCATGTACGCACACACGCTAAGTCATACAGTACGCACTCACCCTCTCCCCCTCTTCTCTCACCCTCTCTCTTACTCTCTCCCTCCGTCTCTTTCCAGGACCAGCTAGCAGTAGCGTACCATCTGATCATAGACAACCGGCGCATCATGACCCAGGCCAGCGAGTTCTACCTGGCCTCCAGCCCTCCCCAGGGATCCTTCATGGAGGATGGCATGTCACTGCCCCCAGGGGTCAAACCACACCCAGAGAGGATGCCCCCCCTGCTGGTAGACAGCCCCAAGGCAATGATTTCTACCGGGTTTTATTCTATGTACCATGTTTAATGTATATACAATCAGATACAATATCTCTGAAGTGTAAACACTTGATGATGTGCTTCTTCCGCGATACCAGTGTAGCAAATGCAACGTTGGCAGTATAGTTTTGCATGAAGTCTTCTTGTCCTCATGTATTTATGACTGCTTGTTGGGGATAATAAAGATTCTCTCCGCTCTGTCTGTCTGCAGGCGCGCTGCCCGCTGGATGCCCTCAACACCACCAGAGCCAAACCCCTGGCAGTGAAGAAAGCCAAGTGGCATCTGGGCATCAGGAGTCAGAGCAGACCCTATGACATCATGGCTGAGGTCTACAGGGCTATGAGACAGCTACAGTATGACTGGAAGGTGAGGCTGTGTGTGTGGAAAGCATTCAGAAATTATTCAGACCACTTGACTTTTTCTGAAATTGATCAACATTTTTTTTTTCTTCTCATCAATCTACACACAATACCCCATAATGACACAGCGATAACAATTTTTTGGACATTTTTGCAAATTTCTTAAAAATAAATAACAGAAATACCTTATTTACATAAGTATTCAGACCCTTAGCTATGAGACTCGAAATTGAGCTCAGTGCATCCTGTTTTCATTGATCATCCTTGAGATGTTTCTACAACTTGATTGGAGTCCACCTGTGGTAAATTCAATTGATTGGACATGATTTGGAAAGGCATAAACCTGTCTATATAAGGTCCCACAGTTGACAGTGCATGTCAGAGCAAAAACCAAGCCATGAGCTCTAAAGTATTGTCCGTAGAGCTCTGAGACAGGATTGTGTCGAAGCACAGATCTGGGGAAGTGTACCAAAACATTTCTGCAGCATTGAAGGTCTTCAAGAACACAGTGGCCTCCATCATTCTTAAAAGGAAGATGTTAAGAACCACCAAGATTCTTCCTAGAGCTGGCCGCCCGGCCAAACTGAGCAATCAGGGGAGAAGGGCCTTGGTCAGGGAGGTGAGCAAGAACCCGATGGTCACTCCGACAGAGCTCCAGAGTTCCTCTGTGGTGATGGGAGAATCTTCCAGAAGGTCAACTATCTCAGCAGCATTCCACCAATCAGGTCTTTATGGTAGAGTGGCCAGATGGAAGCCACTCCTCAGTAAAAGGCACATGACCGCCTTGGAGTTTGCCAAAGGCGCCTAAAGGACTCTGACCATGAGGAACAAGATTCTATGCTCTGATGAAACCAAGATTGAACTCTTTGGCCTGAATGCCATGCGTCACATCTGGAGGAAACCAGGCACCGCACATCACCTGGCCAATACCATCCCTACGGTGAAGCATGGTGGTGGCAGCAGCATCATGCTGTGGGGATGTTTTTCAGCGGCAGGGACTGGGAGACTTGTAAAGATTGAGGAAAAGATGAATTGCGCAAAGTACAGAGAGATCCTTGATGAAAACCTGCTCCAGAGCACTCAGGACCTCAGACTGGGATGAAGGTTCACCTTCCAACAGGACAACAGCCAAGACAATGCAGGAAGGGCTTCTGGACAAGTCTCTGAATGTCCTTGAGTGGCCCGGACTTGAACCCAATCGAACATCTCTGGAGAGACCTGAAAATAGCTTTGCAGCGACGCTCCACATTCACCCTGACAGAGCTTAAGAGGATCTGCAGAGAAGAATGGGAGAAACTCCCCAAATACAGGTGTGCGACGCGTGTAGTATCATACCCAAGAAGACACAAGGCTGTAATCGCTGCCAAAGGTGCTTCAGCAAAGTACTGAGTAAAGGGTCTGAATACTTATATAAATGTCATATATTTCAGTAATAATAATACATTTGCAAAATTTTCAAAACTGTTTTTGCTTTGTCATGGGGTATTGTGTGTAGATTGATGAGGGGAAAATGTATTTAATACATATAAATATAAGGCTGTAATGTAACAAAATGTGCAAAATGCACCGTGTGTATGTATATATATACTCAGCAAAAAAAGAAACGTCCCTTTTTCAGGACCCTGTCTTTCAAAGATAATTCGTAAAAGTCCAAATAACTAATAACACAGATCTTCATTGTAAAGGGTTTAAACACTGTTTACCATGCTTGTTCAGTGAACCATAAACAATTAATAAACATGCACCTGTGGAACAGGTGAACATCATTAAGACACTAACAGCTTACAGACGGTAGGCAATTAAGGTCACAGTTATGAAAACGTAGGACACTAAAGAGGCCTTTCTACTGACTCTGAAAAACATCAAAAGAAAGATGCCCAGGGTCCCTGCTCATCTGCGTGAATGTGCCTTAGGCATGCTGCAAGGAGGCATGAGGACTGCAGATGTGGCCAGGGCAATAAATTGCAATGTCCGTACTGTGAGACGCCTAAGACAGCACTACAGGGAGACAGGACGGACCGCTGATCGTCCTCGCAGTGGCAGACCACGTGTAACAACACCTGCACAGGATCGGTACATCCAAATATCACACATGCGGGACAGGTACAGGATATCAACAACAACTGCCCGAGTTACACCAGGAATGCACAATCCCTCCATCAGTGCTCAGACTGTCCGCAATAGGCTGAGAGAGGCTGGACTGAGGGCTTGTAGGTCTGTTGTAAGGCAGGTCCTCACCAGACATCACCGGCAACAACGTCGCCTATGGGCACAAACCCACCGTCGCTGGACTAGACAGGACTGGCAAAAAGTGCCTCCAGCCTTGGTTTTGTCTCACCAGGGGTGATGGTCGGATTCGCGTTTGTCGTCGAAGGAATGAGCGTTACACCGAGGCCTGTACTCTGGAGGGGGATCGATTTGGAGGTGGAGAGTCTGTCATGGTCTGGGGCGGTGTGTCACAGCATCATTTGACTGAGCTTGTTGTCATTGCAGGAAATCTTAACGCTGTGCATTACAGGGAAGACATCCTCCTCCCTCATTTGGTACCCTTCCTGCAGGCTCATCCTGACATGACCCTCCAGCATGACAATGCCATCAGCCATACTGCTCGTTCTGTGCGTGATTTCCTGCAAGACAGGAATGTCAGTGTTCTGCCATGGCCAGCGAAGAGCCTGGATCTCAATCCCATTGAGCATGTCTGGGACCTGTTGGATCGGAGGGTGAGGGCTAGGGCCATTCCCCCCCCGAAATGTCTGGGAACTTGCAGGTGCCTTGGTGGAAGAGTGGGGTAACATCTCACAGCAAGAACTAGTAAATCTGGTGCAGTCCATGAGGAGGAGATGCACTGCAGTACTTAATGCAGCTGGTGGCCATACCAGATACTGACTGTTACTTTTGATTTTGCCCCCCCCCCCCTTTGTTCAGGGACACATTATTCAATTTCTGTTAGTCACATGTCTGTGGAACTTGTTCAGTTCATGTCTGTTGTTGAATCTTGTTATGTTCATACAAATATTTACACATGTTAAGTTTGCTGAAAATAAATGAGGTTGACAGTGAGAGGACGTTTCTTTTTTTGCTGAGTTTATATCACTGTACATGTTAAGGTGTGTGTGTGTGTGTGTGTGTGTGTGTGTGTGTGTGTGTGTGTGTGTGTGTGTGTGTGTGTGTGTGTGTGTGTGTGGTGTGTGTGTGTGTGTGTGTGTGTGTGTGTGTGTGTGTGTGTGTGTGTGTGTGTGTGTGTGTGTGTGTAGATGTTAACTGCAATAAGCAACATTTTAGGCAACCCAACCAAATTCACATAGAAATTATTGATCTGTCATCCTCATTGAAAGCAAGTCTAAGAAGCGGTAGATCGGTTCTATGTGTGCTATTTCTATGCTTCCCGGTATGTTTAGGTGGTGAACCCGTATCACCTGCGTGTTCGGAGGAAGAACCCAGTAACAGGCAACCTGGTGAAGATGTGTCTCCAGCTGTACCAAGTAGACAACAGATCCTACCTGCTGGACTTTAAAAGCATCGACGGTACGCCAGCTACACAGCATATTTATAACAGGAAACTGACTTTTTGATATCTGGTTAATTCTGAAAACAGAATTTAGAGAGTTTCCTCCTTTTACAACGTATTACTGAGTGCAGAAGATGAGTAATGACAAAAACACTAATCTCTCCTCCCCCAGATGACATCATGGACGCAGTAGGGTTTAAGTCGGGCTCCTCCACCCCCCAGAGGTCAGGCTCCACTGCAGGGCTCCACAGACCCAGACTCAGTGTGGACTCAGCCTGTCCTGCTGTGGATCTCCCCAAGCTCAGCTCCTCTCTGCCTGGGTCGCTGTGCTCCAGCGCTGCCCTCCTCACCTCCGCCCCCACCCCGCGGCAGGGCAGCCACACTATGGACTTCTTTGAGATGTGTGCCAGTCTCATCACCACGCTGGCCCGCTAGAGAGGGTAAACCCCCACTGGGTAACTAGGGGCCTGGAGTTTTTCCTGGTCAATGTCATATAGTCCGGAAAACTCCAGGTCCCACCTGCATAACCATCTGAAACAGAACACTGCCCTGCACCTATTTAGACAGTTTTATATTGGTGTGATCCTGACCTAATTCTCCAAGTACTGCAGAACACTGACCACTGCAGGGCAGACATGCCTCTAACCACAGATCTAGGGTCAGTTGTTACCTCCTGGTGTTGTAGTTTGGGCTAGGCAAGATAAACTGATCCTAGATCTCTGGTTAGGCTTCCTGTCTGTCTAGAGCAGGGATGGGCAACGTTGATGGGGGTAGGGGCCACAAAAAATCTGAACTCATCATTAGGGGGTGCGGTGGCTCGCGGGACTGCTTACCCACATCCATACACACACATGCAGTCAGTGTTTTGGAGGCCCTAAGCAAAATTTGGCAATTTATATATTTTTTTAGTTTAGTCTTGACAGCGGAAGGAATTGATCTGCGGGCCTACAAAAGTGGCCATGCGACCCGCGGGCCACCAGTTTCCCATCCCTGGTCTAGAGCCAGTCTGCCAGAGCCAGTCTGGCCGTGGGAAAGGTTAGAGGTCTCACTTGTTGGGGCAAGGTCACGTTAAGTCAAATCTACTGTAGCTCCCATATGGCGCGTTCACATGCTAGTCGAAACTAAGAAACTGACATTTCTAACTGGTTGTAGTTATGCAAGTGCAGCATTCAACCAGTTAGCATGTCGGACATTTCTGAGTTTCCTAGTTCCGACTAGCATGTGAATGCGGCAATAATGTTTGTTTACAGATAAGCGGCGCCTCCCTGACTACTCTCAACCTCCAATCAGCTCCAGAATAGCCACCACTGTAGAACAAACACACTGAGCATTTTATATATGGTTTTATATGGTTTTTGTAACGACACAGATTTTGTTATCCATATGTATCATATATATTTATATTACTGTTACTTTGAGTAGTGTAGTAGCTGTTGATTGTAACATACCAGAAATGAAGTTAGAGAGGATTGTTATTATTATTTAGATATCATATTCTTATTTATTTTAAACAGGTTGTTTTATAGGCTCTGTGTGGTACTGAATATTGAGTATTGGAGCACTGCTGATGTTTGAGAATTATATACTGACTTAAGAGATTGTAGGTGATGAGAGAGAGAGGAGGCTAACTGACTGGCAATATTGTTCTGTGGATTAGTTAGCATTGATGCTAACTGACGGAGGAGGAGGGAAGGAAGTGTATCTGTAGTGAACCTTTCTCCAGGTGCCTTAACACGCGTTGTTTCTAGCTTGGTGGCTGTTTTTGTTTGTAGAAACAGAATGGCAAGCAGACTGTTTTTGTGTGTGTGTGTGTGTGTGTACACTCCTGTGTGTAGAGGAGAGGACTGACAGACAGCTTGCCAGGGATTGGTCAGGAGAAGACATACGGTACTGTAGTTTATGTGCCAATGAGATTTGAGTTCTGACTAACATAACTAAAGATACAGGAAGAGGGAGAATAGATATGACAGAACACTGGAACAAATCTCCCTTTACCAATTGTCAAATGGTTTACAGTATATAGTCTTCCGGACTCCTGTCTCTTGTTCGGCTGGAGCCAGTGAGGGCTGGGCTCTTGCTGATCTGATGCATGCTAGTGTGTGGGTGTTTCTCTGGTCTGTTCTGGTACCATAATGGTTGTCCCGTTTGTTATTAAATGTAGAATCATTTGTCTCTCTCTCTCTCTTTCCTTCCCTCCCTCTAGAGTTATTGGTTTGTTGTGTATATTTGCAGTAGTGTGTGTTTCGCCGAGGGAATTGTAGACCTCTGTTGGGCCAGTTAAAGAGTCAAAAAAGACACTAAACCTCTCTTCTTTCCTTCTGTTTCCTTGTCATTTGTTTCCTTGTTGTTTGTCCTGTGCAGCAGTTCTGTCATCACATCTCTATTCTGAGAGCGTAGTCTGTTTTGTCTGTGTATGACACTATACATGCAAGACAGTACCCACGTATGTATACTCCCATCTAGTACCGGTCGGACCCCCCTTTGTCTCCAGAACAGTCTGAATTCTTCAGGGGATTCTACAAGGTGTCAAACATTCCACAGGGATGTTGGTCCATGCTAATGCGATGGCGCCATGCAGTTAGTGTAGATTGGACGGCGGTACATTCATGCTGCGAACATCCATCTCATCCTAAAGACGTTCTATTGGGTTGAGGTCTGGGGACTGAGCAGGCCACTCAAGTAAACTGAACTCGCTGGCATGTTCCAGGGGATGTTTTCCCACTCCTCAGTTGTTCAGTGTTGGTTATCGCGTACCCACCTGAGCCATTTGTTGTTTTTAGCTGATAGGAGTGGAACCCGGTGTGGTGGTCTGCTGCAATAGCCCATCCGTGACGAGTTTGTTTGTGACCCACCTGTTGGCTTGCACGATTTTTGCCATTCTCCTTCGACCTCTCATCAACGAGCTGTTTTCACCCACAGGGCTGCTGCTGACTGGGTGTTATTTGTTTGTCCCACCATTCTCTGTAAACCCTAGACACTGTCGTGTGTGAAAAGCCCAGGAGGACGGACGTTTCTGAGATACTGCAACCGGGGCATGGCGCCGATGATCATACTTGGCTAAAAGTCGCTTAAGTCACTTGTTTTGCCCATTCTAACGTTCAATTGAACAGTAACCGAATGCCTGTTTTATATAACAAGCCACAGCCATGTGACTCAGTGTCTGTAGGAGCGATACATTTTTGTGAACTGGGTGGTGTACTTAATAAATTGGCATATCCTATATACATACATACATACATACATACATACATACATACTGTGGGTACAAAACATTATGAACACCTGCTCCATGACAGACTGACCAGGTGAAAGCTATGATCCCTTATTGACGTAATTTGTTAAATCCACTTCAGTCCATGTAGATTAGTGGTCACCAAACATTTCTATAGAAAAGCCAAGCCTGATTTTGTGTGTGTTGGGGGTAGGTGCACTTGATTCAAGCGGACCGGGAGATCTGTTGCTAAATCGAGTGCGCCTACTGTGCTGGCAATCGAATAGCTGAAATTACCGTACAGAGCCTCCACGACCCCGGCCACCGTAAACACGTTTGATACTAGCCTAGGTAAAATGGAATAACTTTTAAAACCACGACCACAGAAATACTGTAAAATAATACAGCAAAGCGCTGCAGTTTTATGAGTGAGTTTGTTTTTATTCAACACTGTCACCCTGCTTTTATTGAACACTATTACAAAACATAAACCGCTCTTCTCCCTTTTCCCACTCGCGCTGCAATGAGTAGCCAAGTGTATCGATAGTCCTGCGTTTTTATTGTTATTAGCGTCGTGTCTATTTTAATATCGAGGAATATTTCACTTTCGCTGGTCATAGGAACCGCATGAGGCAGATGCGGCGCGACTCGAGTTTCGCCATCAAGTGGAAGACGGTGTCTCTTTGGTCAGTCTCACCGGAGGAAAGGAAGGAGAGAGCAGTGACCGTGAAAGGCGGACCCGCTGCGGCTCTCTTCCTCCCTCCACTGAGAATAATGCTCTGTTCAAGACAGCTACTCTGGAAAAACGAGATCCGACTGGATCCGACGGGAAAATGGTTTTGAACGGTCATCCAACGCGGAATTCCTAGTCGGAAACTCGCATCTTTCTAGAGCTCCGACCTCAAGATCACAGACGTCGTTTTTTTCTCTCGAGTTCCCAGTTGTCTTGAAAGCACAATGGCCATCAGATGCAAGTGCTGTACCATATAATTTATGCTCAGCTGTGCCTTGCAAGTGCTACAAAAACTGATATGTTATCAAAGCTCAAGTTTTGAAAGATAATATGGTCTGAGAAGAACAATATTGGCAGACCAGGCATATCGCCAATATGCTGCGATAATGTATTAGGACTACTGCACAAACCCCATTCCTACAGAGCTGTTTTTATTAGGTTACATTTTTCAAGTAATGTAAAAATAAAAAAATTGAGCAGTAGATCTTGGCTTGCTTTTTGAATGCGAAAGCGATCTTGACTCAAAGGTTGGTGACCACTGGTGTAGATGAAGGGGAGGAGACAGGTTAAAGAAGGATTTTGAAGCCTTGAGACAATAGAGACATGGATTCTGTATGTGTGCAATTCAGAGGGTGACTGGGCAAGACAAAATATTTAAGTGCCTTTGAATAGGGTATGGTAGTAGGTGCCAGGCATGTCGGTTTGTGTCAAGAACTGCAACGCTGCTGGGATTTTCATGTTCAACAGTTTCCCATGTGTATCAAGAATGGTCCACCACCCAAAAGACATCCAGCCAACTTGACACAAGCATTGGAGTCATGGGCCAGCATCCCTGTGGAACGCTTTTGACGTCTTGTAGAGTCCATGCCCCAACGAATTGAGGCTGTTCTGAGGGCAAACTGGTGGAACTCAATATTAGGAAGATTCTTAATGTTTTGAACACCGTGTATATCTGACTGTAGCTGCTACAAGGTCAGGGAGAAACTCTCCTTCCTGCTGCTACACTCATGCAATTACTCACAGCAATGACCTGATATTCTGTTACTTACACACACATACTACTTCAAGTTATACACACCCACTCTGTCAGTGTAAGGTGTACCTCTTTCCAAGGGTTAAGGTGTGTTGTCACCGTATCCAGACTTCTGGAACCAAAGTGTTCTTCTCTTCTGTCTGTGTGTGCGTGAGAGCGAAATGTACCTCTTCCTCTCTGTCTGAGGTGTGGTTTTCAGTGTTATATGCATTGCATGACGTTGCTGTTCTGATTTGCACTTTACTGAGTATTTATTGTCAAACACAATTAAACTGACCTAAACACTAGACCACTGATTGATTTGCGTATTTTATTAAATCGCCAGATCACAACTAGCAGAGCTGGTAGCTAAATGAACAGGACTTCAACTAAAGGTTACATCATCAAATTACTTCCCTCTCTCTCTAATACTTAATGGGAAATAAAAGCAGACATCTCATACGGTATGGCAAGCATCCTATTCCCTGTGTAGTGCATTACTTTTCACCAGAGCCCTATGTGGTTAACCCTGTGTCACTTAGGTCAAAGTTAGTGCACTACATGGGGAATAGGCTGTCATTTTAGACACAGACAGTAGCTGGATACAGACTGTTGATTTGTCATCTAGCCAAACACAAACACCTGTAAACAGACATTACACTATGCATGGTATCCCGTAATTGTCTTTGTATAAAACTATTGAACATTTAGTATAAACAGAACTGCTCTCTCTGTATCTTTCGTCTCATCCTCCATAACCCTGGGATGGACATCAAAACAAGAGATTCAATCTGAAACCCTATAGCGTTATTGACATTTTAAAGATAATTTCCAATTGAGTCGACATCTGCAGCATTTATCTTGAATGCGGTCTCCGCAAAGACGGTAACATTGCCTTAAAAATCTGCATTGTTGACTAGAGCTCTCGGATTGAATCCTGGCCTAAACAATATTCTAACAGAGAAATAGTCCATCCAATGGCAGGTTGTCCAAACAACGATCCTTCGTGTCGCCGTTATCTGAGTGATTGTCGTGGAGATGCCTGGCACTCGTTGTTCCTCTGCTCTCCAACTGCTCATAGAAGAGAGAACAGACGCAGACATCATCAATGCATGATCAATAGCCTACTGGTATTGATAGACTGATCAATGGTTCTTAATGGCTGACTATTGTAAAGTATCATTTTTACCTGTAGATGGTAGTCTACTAAGCGTCATTGATTGTCATCTGCAAACAGGCCAGGAGGAGGAAGAACCATCATGTCTAGAAGCTCCAAAGCTGCTTCCACTTTACATCTACATAGAAGCACACATGCATGGTAGACAGGCGCGCGCACACACACACAGTGACATTCACAATTCAAGCCCATAAAACTAGTCTGACAACAGATTACACAATGTGACATTTTTTTCCTCTCCTACTTACGGGTACACTGGTTCTTCTATATCCACGGGGCCTGGCAAGTAAAAAAGGATGATGATTTAAACATAAAGGTATTTTTCCACACTAATGTATCAGATGTAGAAAGTGGATTCCTTTCATTGAACTCAATAAATTCCAACAGCATTCTCTCAACCTTTATTGGCTGCTTTCCTGGATCCAAATGAAACTCTACTGGACTATGAAAGAAAGGCATGCTAAATGGATAAACTGCGTCTGACTAACCAGCCCAAAGACTAGGCCTGATGTGTGGAATGTGTAGGACACAGAATCCATACGTAGCTCTTCACTTACTGATTGGTTTTTTTTCAGGTTCTTCATGTCTTCTCAAATGGAGACAGTAGGGAAAGTGAGAGTTGGGGAGTAGGGAGAGGAAGAAAGAGAGAGAGAGAAAGGGTGCAGGGAGAGGAGAAGAAAGAGAGATGGAGAGGGTAAGAGAGATGGAGAAGAAACAGAAGGGGAGTAGGGAGAGGAGAATAAAGAGTTGCGGAGTAGGGAGAGAAGAAAGCAAAAAACAAGAGGTAAGCATCAAAGGAAACATTCATTCACCTTTACCTTCATCTGTGTGTGTGTGCAATTATACTGTATGTACCTCCTGATGGGTTCCTCTACAACAGGTTTGTGGAAGAAAGTGGCCAGCTTCTGAAGTGCTTCATGTTTCGCCCTGCAGAACAGACATCAGAAGAACAAGATATTGTTAATACTATTAAAATCCTTGTCTTATTATCTGTGTGTGTGCATGACTCACTGAATATCCATGCCATCTATGGTGGTGTCATTGTGTGTTTGTTGGTGGTGGATGCTAAGCTCTCTGCTTCCTGGAGAAACTAAACACACACACAATCATGTAAACAATAACAGATGTAGCCAGCCAAAGGTATTTTAGGTATTTAAAAAGGGGAAGAAAAGATGAGCAGGACATGCAGGAAGCTGAGGCCAGTCATGGCTCATTGATAGATCATTGAACCCTAGTGACTTGACTTTGGTATTTCACTCACCCGTCATGGACATGGTTTGGATGTGGCCGCTGCGGAAGAGAAGTGAGCTGCCATCGCCTGCATCGGCATGTCCCCCTGTGTGCCTTCCCTACACCCCCTGGACCCCGCCGCCAGAGTGCACGCGTCGTGACGGACCAGCGCCCACAATCTCCTGTCTTCTAGGCAGCAGTGGCCCCATGCGGCCTACTTAGGCATGAGAATAGCATGCCATTCACCCACTATTCGTTTCAGGTGGAGCTCTAATAAACGAAGGTGTGTCGACAGATACACTGTATTCTGACCTGGATTTAATTCCACCACCTTTACGCGCGTGGAAACCATGAATAAGGTCGGTGGGAATCTGCCGGTTAAAAGTGGAAAAAGCATCTACTTTATTTTTTCAAATAGAAATAACAGCATTCTCCATGCACTGTTATGTATAAATTGATAAGAGCTCGGTAAATGAGCAATCCGTTTGGAGACGGGAATTTTAAATATGCATAGCAATTGTTTTAGATGATTATTCCTTATGATCCCTGGAGACAAATGTGAAACCAGCCATTTGGTAGCAAACTCAAAATCATATCAACATGGCATGTATTGCGGCCCCTTTTCCACAGTGAAATAGGCTATAAATAGCGGTGTCATTATTCTGAATTTTAATTGTTTGCCTTCAGAATTTGCATGGATGAAATCTGGAGATCCAAGCTATAGGTTTCTGTAGGGCTGAACCTGCCGAATTGATGGCATTCTTTCATTGATCCCTATATTCTGAACCCGTTCTCTCCATGTACAGTTGAAGTCGGAAGTTTACATACACAGGTTGGAGTCATTAAAACTCGTTTTTCAACCACTTCACATATTTCTTGTTAATTAACAAACTGTAGTTTTGGCAAGTCGGTTAGGACATCTACTTCGTCCATGACACAAGTAATTTTTCCAACAATTGATGACAGACAGATTATTTCACTTATAATTCACTTTATCACAATTCCAGTGGGTCAGAAGTTTACATACACTAAGTTGACGTGCCTTTTAAACAGCTTGGAAAATTCCAGAAAATGATGTCATGGCTTTAGAAGCTTCTGATAGGCTAATTGACATAATTTGAGTCAATTGGAGGTGTACCTGTGGATGTATTTCAAGGCCTACCTTCAAACTCAGTGCCTCCTTGCTTGACATCATGGGAAAATCTAAAGAAATCAGCCAAGACCTCAGAAAAAAATTCTCAAGACATCAGTCTCAAGACATCAGTCAGAAAGTTAAAGCTTGGTCGCAAATGGGTCTTCCAAATGGACAATGACCCAAAGCATACTTCCAAAGTTGTGGCAAAATGGTTTAAGGACAACAAAGTGAAGGTATTGGAGTGGCCATCACAAAGCCCTGACCTCAACCCTATAGAAAATTTGTGGTCAGAACTGAAAAAGCGTGTGCAAGCAAGGAGACCTACAAACCTGACTCAGTTACACCAGCTCTGTCAGGAGGAATGGGCAAAAATTCATCCAACTTATTGTGGGAAGCTTGTGGAAGGCTACCCGAAACGTTTGACCCAAGTTAAACTATTTAAAAGCAATGCTACCAAATACTAATTGAGTGTATGTAAACTTCTGACCCACTGGGAATGTGATGAAAGAAATAAAAGCTGAAATAAATCATTCTCTCTACTATTATCCTGACATTTCACATTCTTAAAATAAAGTGTTGATCCTAACTGACCCAAGACATGGTCATTTTTACTAGGATTAAAAGTCAGGAATTGTGAAAAACTGAATTTAAATGTATTTGGCTAAGGTGTCTGTAAACCTCCGACTTCAACTGTATATGTTATTGAGACTGTCGACAAAATTTGAATTAAAGGTACACTGTAAAGGGATGGCTTAAAATAAATGTACTGAAAACCCTATTGAATGAAAACTCCCAGAGAAAATCTGTTGGCCAGCAAGTGGGAGGGTTTTCAGTGGTTGAATGTAATGTATTCAGAGAGAGCAAGGTAGCCACACCTGCAGAGCGTATTACGTGACTGAAAAAGGTAAGTCTGAATATCAAATACTGAGAAGTGCGTAGGAAAGGCGTGCATAGGAAAGACGTAAATTCCTAAATCGGGATCGGGCCCCTGTTGAATAGTCCCAATTGTGAATAGTCCCCACATCTAAACGTGCCTGTTCTAACAGTTAACGTTGCAGTGTGTACTGACCTCTCTGTAGGATCTTCCTCATTGGGGAAGGAGAGAGGTTCATTGTCATACGTCCACTCCTCACTATCGTCTGTAACTGAGGGAGAACATACACAGTTGAACTTTTTACTGCACTGTTTCTTGGTAGTCTTAAACAAATCTACTTTGAAACAAAAGTATACACCTCACACACATGGTAATGGGCTTAAAAACAGAAGACACCTGTACCATGTCAGATATAGAGTAGAAATGTTTTCCATTTTGAGTTTGCATCCAAAGTTACACTTTATATACACCTCAGAAGACTGAAATGTAACAAAATTGTTTGACATAGAAACACCAGATTTTCATCGGGTTCTTTGAAATAATCTTTAATTATGAAAAATATGAATAACATTCCGCCCATGAGGAGGCCAAAGAGGGTGCTTTTTTGACTGCAGGAAAGGGAAACAAGTCATTTGGATCCACAATATGACGTGTGTGCACGTGCACTAAATGATTAACTGTGGACAGCGGAGTACTTACAGCTGCCTGTATCTTCCTGCAGTGGGTAGTGATTGGAAGTCCTGCTGCCCATCCTGGCCACCTCTCCTCCCTGTTGTACCACAGTACTGCTGTCCTTATGGCTGATGGAATGAGAAGCCTTCTTCCCCAGCTTCAACATCTCCTTAATGTCCAGATCCAGCTGGCTCACTGAGACGTACCCATCTATACACACACACAGATAAAACACTGATTACACCTGCTATAACTGAGATGTACCCATCTATACACACACACAGATAAAACACTGATTACACCTGCTATAACTGAGATGTACCCATCTATACACACACAGATAACACACTGATTACACCTGCTATAACTGAGATGTACCCATCTATACACACACACAGATAACACACTGATTACACCTGCTATAACTGAGATGTACCCATCTATACACACACACAGATAACACACTGATTACACCTGCTATAACTGAGATGTACCCATCTATACACACACAGATAACACACTGATTACACCTGCTATAACTGAGATGTACCCATCTATATACACACAGATAACACACTGATTACACCTGCTATAACTGAGATGTACCCATCTATACACACACAGATAACACACTGATTACACCTGCATTAACTGAGATGTACCCATCTATACACACACACAGATAACACACTGATTACACCTGCTATAACTGAGACGTACCCATCTATACACACACAGATAACACACTGATTACACCTGCTATAACTGAGATGTACCCATCTATCACTCACACACAGATAACACACTGATTACACCTGCTATAACTGAGATGTACCCATCTATACACACACACAGATAACACACTGATTACACCTGCTATAACTGAGATGTACCCATCTATACACACACACAGATAACACACTGATTACACCTGCTATAACTGAGATGTACCCATCTATACACACACACAGATAACACACTGATTACACCTGCTATAACTGAGATGTACCCATCTATACACACACACTGATTACACCTGCTATAACTGAGATGTACCCATCTATACACACACACAGATAACACACTGATTACACCTGCTATAACTGAGATGTACCCATCTATACACACACACAGATAACACACTGATTGCACCTGCTATAACTGAGATGTACCAATCTATACACACACACACACAGATAAAACACTGATTACACCTGCTATAACTGAGATGTACCCATCTATACACACACACACACAGATAACACACTGATTACACCTGCTATAACTGATATGTACCCATCTATACACACACACACACACACACACACACAGATAACACACTGATTACACCTGCTATAACTGAGATGTACCCATCTACACACACAGATAAAACACTGATTACACCTGCTATAACTGAGATGTACCCATCTACACACACACAGATAAAACACTGATTACACCTGCTATAACTGAGATGTACCCATCGATACACACACACAGATAACACACTGATTACACCTGCTATAACTGAGATGTACCCATCGATACACACACACAGATAACACACTGATTACACCTGCTATAACTGAGATGTACCCATCTATACACACACAGATAAAACACTGATTACACCTGCTATAACTGAGATGTTCCCAACTATACACACACAGATAACACACTGATTACACCTGCTATAACTGAGATGTACCCATCTATACACACACAGATAAAACACTGATTACACCTGCTATAACTGAGATGTACCCATCTATACACACACAGATAACACACTGATTACACCTGCTATAACTGAGATGTACCCATCTATACACACACACAGATAACACACTGATTACACCTGCTATAACTGAGATGTACCCATCTATACACACACAGATAACACACTGATTACACCTGCTATAACTGAGATGTACCCATCTACACACACACAGATAAAACACTGATTACACCTGCTATAACTGAGATGTACCCATCTATACACACACACAGATAAAACGCTGATTACACCTGCTATAACTGAGATGTACCCATCTATACACACACACAGATAAAACACTGATTAGACCTGCTATAACTGAGATGTACCCATCTACCACACACAGATAAAACACTGATTACACCTGCTATAACTGAGATGTACCCATCTATACACACACACAGATAAAACACTGATTACACCTGCTATAACTGAGATGTACCCATCTATACACACACACAGATAACACACTGATTACACCTGCATTAACTGAGATGTACCCATCTATACACACACACAGATAACACACTGATTACACCTGCTATAACTGAGATGTACCCATCTATACACACACAGATAACACACTGATTACACCTGCTATAACTGAGATGTACCCATCTATACACACACACAGATAACACACTGATTACACCTGCTATAACTGAGATGTACCCATCTATACACCACACAGATAACACACTGATTACACCTGCTATAACTGAGATGTACCCATCTATACACACACACAGATAAAACACTGATTAGACCTGCTATAACTGAGATGTACCCATCTACACACACAGATAAAACACTGATTACACCTGCTATAACTGAGATGTACCCATCTATACACACAGATAAAACACTGATTACACCTGCTATAACTGAGATGTACCCATCTACACACACAGATAAAACACTGATTACACCTGCTATAACTGAGATGTACCCATCTATACACACAGATAGTTCGTAAACACATATAACTCATGTTGTATCCACCTGCAAGACCGTTTTCACATACAGTAGGTCTTCAAGTAATGACAACACAACAACCTGTCTGCGATCCCGCATTCAAGCAACTACCGTAGATGTTGAACTGTTTGACTCATTTTGTGGCCATCTGTATTTGTGTAGAGGTCAGGGGTTAAGGAGGTGTGTAACTTACATGTATTAGTGCTGTCCCTGACCAGCCATTTTCCTTTGGGGCAGTTTGTGGTCCGTATGATGCTGACGATGTCTCTATTCTTCAAAGCCAGGTCGTTCTTCCGTCCTTTAGATGCTACCGTCACTGTAGCCTGATATATAGCCTCCTCCTGACCTGTTATCTGCATACGCACGCAGGCATGCACACACAGTGGAAATATCATCTCAGCGGTCCCATACTGTGTTGACTGTAGAGTGCGATGAATGCAATGTAAATCTGTTAATCCAGCTGGGCTTTACATTAATGACATACTCTGCTAGAGGGGCTGCTACTGTTGATATTACCTTGTGTATCAATCTGTGTATTACTGAGCGTTGTAGTGTAGTGTGCACTGTGTGTACTAGCAACACTTGGGTTAGGGTTATATGAGGTTTCCTATAAATCCCACTCCCTCTCTTGTCGTTAGTAATCAGACTTGAGATCCAACTGTGCCTTCTGCGAAAATCGTTCATAGACGTCATTGGGAGTTTTGCTCAAAAAATGAAGGTTAAGTGAAGCTATTACCATGTAAACATGTTGTTCAGTTAATCTACCATCTTGAAGGAATGAAATCACACTGGTTTCTACTACCGAGAACACTATTCCACTCTCCTCTCCTCTAAGGATTTCTTACCTTAAACGTCTTCATCTCGTTTTCTTTCTTCTCTCTCTCTTTCTGCTCCTTCTTCTCTCTCTCTTTCTGTTCTTTCTTGTCCTTCCCCAGATGTTGTTTGTCTTTCTTCTTCAGATCTTTCTTCTCTGGGGTTTCCGGAGCAGGCTTCTTAAAAGACCAGCCAGCCCTGGGTGTTCCTTTAGTCTGAAAACAATAGGAAGATGAGGGTCATGTCTGATAAGATCTTTACTGGGTGATTGGATTCCCACAGGGTAGATGCAGAGAAGTGTCTGACAGATAGAGGAGCTTTTACTGTGTGGAACACAGACCTGGGCCAAATATGTTCAAATATGAAGCTATCAACCAATCAAAAGACCCAGAATCTTCCTTACCGGAGGCTGAGTCTCAGCATATGGGTCTGTGAAAAGATAACAGGAAGAGAAATAGATAAGAAAAAATGATGACATCTGAAAACATATTTTACGTTAGTTCATCTTATTGGATGCAGATAAGATCAAATCAATGAGAGCGGTAGCAATGCCAGTCTGTCTAGGGTCGATAGGAGAACAGAGATAAACACACATATCACCTTCACTGCTAGAGACACTGGTCTACATAACATTACATACAGTACACACATACTCAACATCTGACCTCATCTCACAGATTCACACCCACAGCTGGAAACTCTCATGCTGGTGGATGGTATCTGAGTGAGAACTTACTGTAAGGTGCCTGTGTCTTACTCTTTGGTTCCTTCTTCTTCTTGGTGGGTTGACCCTTGACCTTCTGTTTGGCTGAGGGCATGTCTTCATTGGCTTTGTCATAGCTCTCATAGGTGGCGTCTTCTGCCGCAGATCTGGAGGGGTGGGGGTTGGGGTGGGGAACGGTTAGTCAGGGACAAGAACATGACATAGAACACTATTCTAGTGGAGAACGGGGGCTGGATGTGTTCGTTTTAAGGCAGAAATGAGGTACGTTTGAGAGAGAGTAAGAGTTAGCTGGTTGAGTTACCCTGCCGCTGGCTGGGGGTCCTGGCTGGAAGGGGAGGCAGGGACAATTTCTTGGATAAACTCCACCCGAACCTCCAATGGAACCTCGACCACCGGTTCTGATTCTGGAACTCTGTGGTCCTCGAATTCTGGAAGCCCCTCCCCCTCTTCCAGAATGTCCTGCTTCAGAAGCACTGTCTCTGGAATGTTGTCACCATATTCTCCATCCCCCCATTCTGACCCCTCTCTCTCCACCAAGTCTGCAGGCTGGATTTCTCGGGCTTCCAATTTCAGAAGCTCCGACCCTACATCCTCAAACTCGGGAACGTCAAGAGCAGGATCGGCTACGGAGAACTCTAGAGGAGCAGGAATCTCCCCAGCTGAGAAGAGAGACAGATAGTTACCCAACATGAAGAACCACACACTGATAACTACTCTATCCTTTCTCTTTTAGTTTCCCAGTTTATTAGTGTGTGTGTGTGTGTGTGTGTGTGTGTGTGTGTGTGTGTGTGTGTGTGTGTGTGTGTGTGTGTGTGTGTGTGTGTGTGTGTGCGTGTGTGTGTGTGTGTGTGTGTGTGTGTGTGTGTGTGTGTGTGTGTGTGTGTGTGTGTGTGTGTGTGTGTGTGTGTGTGTGTGTGAGATATGTTTGTCTATGTGCACTGTAATGTGGTTTGTGAACACACTGCTGTGGAGCTCTTTAGTGGCAGAACATGTCCAGTGTGAGGAGGTGAGTAGGATGTACCATGGGAGGTCAGGTTCATGGAGGGGAATCGGAGGGGTTTCTCTTGCAGGGGTCGCAGGGTGGAGGCCTCCGGAAGGCACCTCCTCGAGAGAGGAGGGGGTGCCACCAACAGGTCTGGTATCCCGTCCCCTGCTATCCTCTCCAACACAGGAAACGCCTGCCCTAAAAAGAGAGAGAGAGAAAGAGAGAAAGGTTCAATACTAGGCTTGGGCATGTATACCATATATACAGTATACCAGGGTATTTTGAAACGCCGACAGTACGGAGCTTGGGCTGTGTGTGCTATGCCACTGCTTAAAACTATAAGTTAACTAAGATGTGCCAATGAAATGGTCTTCATCGCAGGGCTCCTGGGTCGTCAATAGTTACCACAGCCAGTCATAAACCCTGCCTATTTCTACACTGTAAAATGTGACGTTAAACCTAACCATACTGCTAACCTTACATTGTAGCAGACACTCTTATCCAGAGTGACTTACAGGAGCAATTTAGGGTTAAGTGCCTTGCTCAAGGACACATCTTTCACTCAGGGATTCGAACAAGCAACCTTTCGGTTACTGGTGCAATGCTCTTAACCGCTAGGCTACCTTGCGCCCTTATGCCTAATGCCCTTATGCCTAATGCCCTTATGCCTAATGCCCTTATGCCTAACCCTATGGCTAACCTTATCCCTAACCTTAAATTAAGTCCAAAAAGAGAATTTCTGCATTCATACATTTTTATAATAACTAGTGGCAACCGGGCTCCAGCTATGCATTTGGTTTGTTAACTTGCTAGCAAGTGGCTAGCTTGCAAGATCCAGCTTCTTGGTTACAGCAGAGACAACCAATCCCCTCCTGGATCAAGATCCCTGCTGCCTAAATTTGTTCTATGCTTCATTTTTTTATATGATAATAATATTTTTTTGCATTTGGAAAGAAATAGAGCCCCTTGTGTGCACTGCCGGTAACACTGTATACCCTGGTATGGTACAGGAACGGTATGAAGGTATGAACATCTGGATACCGCCCAAACCTATTCAATACTAAGAAAGATAAAGCAGTGAAAACGACACTGTGTAGGGTGTTGTTTTGTTGTAGTGCAACGCTGTGAAGCGAGAGTCTGAGCGGTTGAACTGGCCTGTTCACTGGGTCAGCCAGGAGGAACACTCTGCTTAACTGACAACTACATTCCTCAAATTAAAATGATGTAATCATCACCAACAAGAGAGTTAGAGCACAAGACAATGGCAGCAGCACCCAGTGCTGCCCCACAGTGACACAAAAAAAGATAGTTGAAATACCTCTCTTTCTCCATCCTACTCTCCCCTTCTCCTCCTCACCTACGCCCTACTCTCCCCCTTCTCCTCCTCACCTACGCCCTACTCTCCCCCTTCTCCTCCTCACCTACGCCCTACTCTCCCCCTTCTCCTCCTCACCTACGCCCTACTCTCCCCCTCTCCTCCTCACCTACGCCCTACTCTCCCCCTTCTCCTCCTCACCTACGCACTACTCTCCCCTTCTCCTCCTCACCTACGCCCTACTCTCCCCCTTCTCCTCCTCACCTACGCCTTACTCTCCCCCTTCTCCTCCTCACCTACGCCCTACTCTCCCCCTTCTCCTCCTCACCTACGCCCTACTCTCCCCCTTCTCCTCCTCACCTACGCCCTACTCTCCCCCTTCTCCTCCTCACCTACGCCCTACTCTCCCCTTCTCCTCCTCACCTACGCCCTACTCTCCCCCTTCTCCTCCTCACCTACGCCCTACCCTCCCCTTCTCCTCCTCACCTACGCCCTGCTCTCCCCTTCTCCTCCTCACCTACGCACTACTCTCCCCTTCTCCTCCTCACCTACGCCCTACTCTCCCCCTTCTCCTCCTCACCTACGCCCTACTCTCCCCTTCTCCTCCTCACCTACGCCCTACTCTCCCCTTCTTCTCCTCACCTACGCTCTACTCTCCCCTTCTCCTCCTCACCTACGCCCTGCTCTCCCCTTCTCCTCCTCACCTACGCCCTACTCTCCCCTTCTCCTCCTCACCTACGCCCTACTCTCCCCCTTCTCCTCCTCACCTACGCCCTACTCTCCCCTTCTCCTCCTCACCTACGCCCTACTCTCTCCCTTCTCCTCCTCACCTACGCCCTACTCTCCCCTTCTCCTCCTCACCTACGCCCTACTCTCCCCTTCTCCTCCTCGCCTACGCCCTACTCTCCCCCTTCTCCTCCTCACCTACGCCCTACTCTCCCCTTCTCCTCCTCGCCTACGCCCTACTCTCCCCCTTCTCCTCCTCACCTACGCCCTACTCTCCCCCTTCTCCTCCTCACCTACGCCCTACTCCCCCCTTCTCCACCTCACCTACGCCCTACTCTCCCCCTTCTCCTCCTCACCTACGCCCTACTCTCCCCCTTCTCCTCCTCACCTACGCCCTACTCTCCCCTTCTCCTCCTCACCTACGCCCTACTCTCCCCTTCTCCTCCTCACCTACGCCCTACTCTCCCCTTCTTCTCCTCACCTACGCCCTACTCTCCCCTTCTCCTCCTCACCTACGCCCTGCTCTCTCCTTCTCCTCCTCACCTACGCCCTACTCTCCCCTTCTCCTCCTCGCCTACGCCCTACTCTCCCCTTCTCCTCCTCACCTACGCCCTACTCTCCCCCTTCTCCTCCTCACCTACACCCTACTCTCCCCTTTTCCTCCTCGCCTACGCCCTACTCTCCCCCTTCTCCTCCTCACCTACGCCCTACTCTCCCCCTTCTCCTCCTCACCTACGCCCTACTCTCCCCCTTCTCCTCCTCACCTACGCCCTACTCTCCCCTTCTCCTCCTCACCCACGCACTACTCTCCCCTTCTCCTCCTCACCTACGCCCTACTCTCCCCCTTCTCCTCCTCACCTACGCCCTACTCTCCCCCTTCTCCTCCTCACCTACGCCCTACTCTCCCCTTCTCCTCCTCACCTACGCCCTACTCCCCCCCTTCTCCTCCTCACCTACGCCCTACTCTCCCCCTTCTCCTCACCTACGCCCTACTCTCCCCTTCTCCTCCTCCCCTACGCCCTACTCTCCCCTTCTCCTCCTCACCTACGCCCTACTCTCCCCTTCTCCTCCTCACCTACGCCCTACTCTCCCCTTCTCCTCCTCACCTACGCCCTACTCTCCCCCTTCTCCTCCTCACCTACACCCTACTCTCCCCTTCTCCTCCTCGCCTACGCCCTACTCTCCCCCTTCTCCTCCTCACCTACGCCCTACTCTCCCCTTCTCCTCACCTACGCCCTACTCTCCCCCTTCTCCTCCTCACCTACGCCCTACTCTCCCCCTTCTCCTCCTCACCTACGCCTTACGCTCCCCCTTCTCCTCCTCACCTACGCCCTACTCTCCCCCTTCTCCTCCTCACCTACGCCCTACTCTTCCCCCTTTCCTCCTCACCTACACCCTACTCTCCCCCTTCTCCTCCTCACCTACTCCCTACTCTCCCCCTTTCCTCCTCTTCCTCACTTCCCCACAGGGTTGGGGAGTAACTGATTTAATGTAATCAGTTAAATGTAATCTCATGTTTTAAAAACTAACTGTAATCAGATATGTCACCAGTTCAAATATTTTAATCAGATTACAGATACTTTTGAAAAACTCGATGCTAACTTCTTGAATTACTTTTCAATTCAGGAAGGATGTTTGAGAAAAAATACATTATGACATTCAATTCAGCATTGAAAAAAGGCGCAGGTTTTAAGTTTTTTCCACCTGATAGAGTCTGACCACAGGTCAGAGACCACTATGATGACACACCAAATGCATTTCATGGATCCTTTTTGTCTTATTCTAATGTCGCCTAAGGAGGAAATAACCCAAAAGTAACTGAAAGTAATCAGATTACATTACTGAGTTTGGGTAATCAAAAATGATGTTACCGATAACTATTTTGGACAGGTAACTAGTAACTGTAATGGATTACATTTAGAAAGTAACCTACCCAACCCTGCTTCCCCATCCTCCTCAAGACAAAGATGTTTCTGGCACAGAGAGGTATGCTACCTTCTCTGCTGTTTAGTGTCTGCAGCGTTGCAACAACAACCACATAACACCTACTGCAGGCCAGGGACTCTCTGGCAGCCTAGATCCAGCAGCATACCTGACCTACTGCATACCAGCCTAGCTGACACCCTCTTAAGATATCTAAACCATTCAACCATGCAAAGTCTTACCTAGGGTGTAGGGGTGAGCTGCACTCCTGTGTACTTCATGTTCAGAGTGAGTACGAAAGCAGAGTGAACAGAAAAAGGAGAGAGATATATAGAATGAAAGAAAGAGCGAGAAAGAGAGAGAACAAGGGCCTCAGGGAAAGAGAGATGCAGACACTTACTAACGTCAACACTGTTGACCAGGGCCGGTTTCAGGGGTGTAGGGGGCCCCGCCCCGGCCAGATCATCGTAGTCGATTGGTGGGAGCTCAGGGAGGGATTTGTGGGGGAGTGGGGGTTGGTCCTCTATGGTGGGTGGGACAGGGCTGGAGGGGGAGGGGGTGGTCAAAGGGCTGGGGGAACAGAGATGGAGTTAATAGATTGTAATAATAACAATATGGTTATTTAGCAGACTCTTATCTAAAGCGACTGGGGGATGAGCAATGGACAGGAAACGCTAATCAATCTGTAAACAAACTGTCAACGTCACCTGATTCCCTGTCTCACTGACACAGTATATGTTAGGATAATATGTTAGGATAATATGTTAGGATAATATGTTAGGATAATACAGTATGTTAGGATAATATGTTAGGATAATATGTTAGGATAATACAGTATGTTAGGATAATATGTTAGGATAATATGTTAGGATAATATGTTAGGATAATACAGTATGTTAGGATAATATGTTAGGATAATACAGTATGTTAGGATAATATGTTGGGATAATATGTTAGGATAATACAGTATGTTAGGATAATATGTTGGGATAGTATGTTAGGATAATATGTTAGGATAATATGTTAGGATAATATGTTAGGATAATATGTTAGGATAATACAGTATGTTAGGATAATATGTTAGGATAATATGTTAGGATAATACAGTATGTTAGGATAATATGTTGGGATAATATGTTAGGATAATACAGTATGTTAGGATAATATGTTGGGATAATATGTTAGGATAATACAGTATGTTAGGATAATATGTTGGGATAGTATGTTAGGATAATATGTTAGGATAATATGTTAGGATAATATGTTAGGATAATACAGTATGTTAGGATAATATGTTAGGATAATATGTTGGGATAATATGTTAGGATAATACAGTATGTTAGGATAATATGTTGGATAATATGTTAGGATAATACAGTATGTTAGGATAATATGTTAGGATAATATGTTGGGATAATATGTTAGGATAATACAGTATGTTAGGATAATATGTTGGGATAATATGTTAGGATAATATGTTAGGATAATATGTTGGGATAATATGTTAGGATAATACAGTATGTTAGGATAATATGTTGGGATAGTATGTTAGGATAATATGTTGGGATAATATGTTAGGATAATACAGTATGTTAGGATAATATGTTGGGATAGTATGTTAGGATAATATGTTGGGATAATATGTTAGGATAATACAGTATGTTAGGATAATATGTTGGGATAGTATGTTAGAATAGTTGATGTTAACGTTAATGTGTATGTATTAAAGGTATATTGGGCACCTGCCAAACTTCCTCTTGGCCTTCTCCAGAGCATTGAAGATCATCTCTGTTCCTCTTTTTTTTGGTGGATTCATTTCCTCTGCTCGCCCTAGAGCCGACAGGGCTGAGAGTGGTCTTTCCTGGACCGACACGGGGCTCTCAGGCTGGGGGGACGGGGGTGTGACTGGGGGGTCCACAGCTGGGGGAGGGGGGGTGTGAGAGGGAGGTGGAGAGGCAGAGGACTCGACTACAACAGCAACATCCACTACTACAGACTCAGGTTCAGGTTCAGGTTCAGGTTCAGGTACAAGTTCAGGAGCTGGAGGTGGAGGTGGAGAGGGGGTAGGGTCAGCGGGTGGGGGTGGCCTGGCAATAACAGGTCGACGTGGGGTGGCTATAGTGGGTGGTGGTAAGGTGGGGATAGCAGAGGGGTTAGGGGTGACTGGGGGAGTTGGTAGCGGCCTGGGTAGGGCAGGAACAGGGGAAGGGGTAGGGCTGGGGGGAACCAATACAGAAAGGGTGGGGGCTGGGATGTTCTCAGCTGGGGTTTCTAACTCCAGGGTAAAGGGGGCAACAGGGATGGGCTCAACGATAGGAGGGTCGGGGATCATGGGGATGGGGATGGGGTCGGGTGCTGTAACGACTGTAATGGTCTCAGCTGCTGGTGCAGGCATCAGGGTGGAGGGTAACAGCTCAGGGGGTAACAGGGCATCTAGTACTGGGGTAGGTTTCGGGGCAAGGGGTAAGAGGGTAATGTGTGCTGCTGGGGCTGGTGGGATGAGGGCAGTTGGTGTGGATATATTAGCATGGGGTGATGGGGTTCTGAAGGTTGTTAGAGCAATGAGAGGTTCAGGGCCAGCCATGTCTGGGCTGACTATGTCCAACATGGGGAGAGGAGGAAACTCATCTTTCCTCTCTTTCCCTTTCCTCCCTGATTTCACAGGCTTCCCGATGCCCCGAAAACCCTTCTTCTTTACTGTTGCATTTATGGGCGGTGGCGAAGCGTCTACCAGCTCGACACTACCCCCCTTAAACCCCCTAGGGGACAGCAGGAACACCTTCTTGTTCTTCATGACTAGGTCTACCTCTGTCTTCTGTTTCTGGTCCAGCAGATCTGACGACACCCTTTCTTCTACATCGTCTTTCCCGCCATTCATCTGTCTATCTGCCTTTTCTTTGTCAGCCTCTGCCTTCTTTTTACCTAGTAATTTCACCTTCCCCTCATTCTTGTCTTTTCCCTTTACCTTCTCCTTCTCCTTGAAGATGACTCGGGGTGCGATGTCACCCTTCCCCTGGAGGGAGGTGAGGAGGGAGGGTCGAGCTCTGGGCGTTAGGTTGCGTGAGTTGGAGGGTGTGTGTGATGTGGGGCTGAAGGAAGGAAGGGAGTTTGTTGGGCTGTGAGGAGGGGACAGGACTTTAGGTTTCACAGGAAGGGCGGGTTTGGTCCTCGGCTGCTTCAGCAGCACTTCCTCATCCTGGAACTTTGCCCTCAAGGACTTGAAGTCCAGACCTTCTTCCTGAGAGAGAGATAAAGGAGGGGAGGGGGTGAGATGGGTGGAAAACAGGTACCTCATGAGAAAGACTAAGGAATCATAATTTAATTTCAAATCACAGGTTATCTTTGAGCCCTCCCTAACTGTCCCACTCGCTCTCTCTCTCTTCATAGTCTAAATCAACATAAGATAAAACTAACTAAGTGACCGGGTTATCATCCAGTGTTCCTCCTAGATAACTTTCAAGGCGGAGTGCACAACTGCCATTGGCAACAAAACTGCCAATAGAAACCCAGTAGCCAGCTTTAGCATGAATCACTCTGGCCTGCTATACCACATCATATATCTGCCATCCATACACACACACTGAGAGACAAAGACAGAGATTTAAAATCAAATCAGATGTTATTACAAAAACTGTTGCCCTTACCTGCACTAAATGACGTGACATTTATTAATATTCCTCTTAAGAGTCACAATTATGAAAACTTAGGACACTAAAGAGGCCTTTCTACTGACTCTGAAAAACATCAAAAGAAAGATGCCCAGGGTCCCTGCTCATCTGCGTGAACGTGCCTTAGGCAAGCTGTAAGGAGGCATGAGGACTGCAGATGTGGCCAGGGCAATAAATTGCAATGTCCGTACTGTGAGACGCCTAAGACAGCACTACAGGGAGACAGGACAGACAGCTGATCGTCCTCGCAGTGGCAGACCACTTGTAACAACACCTGCACAGGATCGGTACATCCGAACATCACACCTGCGGGACAGGTACAGGATAGCAACAACAACTGCCCGAGTTACACCAGCAACGCACAATCCCTCCATCAGTGCTCAGACTGTCCGCAATAGGCTGAGAGAGGCTGGACTGAGGGCTTGTAGGCCTGTTGTAAGGCAGGTCCTCACCAGACATCACTGGCAACAACGTCGCCTATGGGCACAAACCCACCGTCGCAGGACCAAACTGGACTGGCAAAGAGTGCTCTTCACTGACGAGTCTCGGTTTTGTCTCACCAGGGGTGATGGTCGGATTCACATTTGTCGTCGAAGGAATGAGCGTTACACCGAGGCCTGTACTCTGGAAGGGGATCGATTTGGAAGTGGAGGGTCCGTCATGGTCTGGGGCGGTGTGTCACAGCATCATCGGACTGAGCTTGTTGTCATTGCAGGCAATCTCAATGCTGTGCGTTACAGGGAAGACATCCTCCTCCCTCATGTGGCACCCTTCCTGCAGGCTCATCCTGACATGACCCTCCAGCATGACAATGCCATCAGCCATACTGCTCGTTCTGTGCGTGATTTCCTGCAAGACAGGAATGTCAGTGTTCTGCCATGGCCAGCGAAGAGCCCGGATCTCAATCCCATTGAGCACGTCTGGGACCTGTTGGATCGGAGGGTGAGGGCTAGGGCCATTCCCCCCCGAAATGTCCGGGAACTTGCAGGTGCCTTGGTGGAATAGTGGGGTAACATCTCACAGCAAGAACTGGCAAATCTGGTGCAGTCCAGATGCACTGCAGTACTTAATGCAGCTGGTGGCCACACCAGATACTGACTGTTACTTTTGATTTTGACCCCCCCTTTGTTCAGGGACACATTATTCAATTTCTGTTAGTCACATGTCTGTGGAACTTGTTCAGTTTATGTCTAAGTTGTTGAATCTTGTTATATTCATAGAAATATTTACACATGTTAAGTTTGCTGAAAATAAACGCAGTTGACAGTGAGAGGACGTTTCTTTTTTTGCTGAGTTTATATCTGAGAGATCAGGATATTATTATTGTTAATCCCTCCGCCCCCAACTTTGGTGTTCAGAATAGCCTCAATGAATCTACAAGGTGTCAAAGCGTTATACAGGGATGCTGGCCCATGTTGACTCCAATGCTTCCAACAGTGTCAAGTTGGCTGGATGTCCTTTGGCTAGTGGACCATTCTTGATATACACAGGACACTGTTGGGCATGAAAAACCCAGCAGCATTGCAGTTCTTGACACAAACCGGTGCGCCTGGCACCTACTACCATACCCCGTTCAAAGGCACTTAAATATTTTGTCTTACCCATTCATCCTATGAATGGCACACATACACAATCTGTGTCTCAACTCTCAAAAATAAAAATAAAAATGTATTTAACCTGTCTGCTCCCCTTCATCTACACTGATTGAAGTGAACTTAACAAGAGACATCAATAAGGGATCATAGCTTTCACCTGAATTCAACTAATCAGTCTGTCATGGAAGGTGTTCTTAATGTTTTGTACACTCAGTGTATATAGCGCTATCAGAAAGTATTCACACCCTTTGACTTTTTTCACATGTTGATGCGTTACAGCCTGAATTTAAAATGTATTACATTTAGATTTTTTTGTCACTGGCACAATACTACATAATGTTAAAGTGGAATAATGTTTTTCAATTTTTTTCAATTTAATTAAAAATGAAAAGCTGAAATGTCTTGAGTCAATACAGTTGTAGTCTGAAGTTTACATACATCTTAGCCAAATACATTTAAACTCAGTTTTTCACAATTCCTGACATTTAATCGTTGTAAAAATTCCCTGTCTTAGGTCAGTTAGGATCACCATTATTTTAAGAATGGGAAATGTCAGAATAATAATAGAGAGAATGATTTATTTCAGCTTTTATTTCTTTCATCACATTCCCAGGGGGTCAGAAGTTTACATACACTCAATTAGTATTTGGTAGCATTGCCTTTAAATAGTTTAACTTGGGTCAAACGTTTCGGGTAGCCTTCCACAAGCTTCCCACAATAAGTTGGATGAATTTTGGCCCATTCCTCCTGACAGAGCTGGTGTAACTGAGTCAGGTTTGTAGGCCTCCTTGCTCGCACACGCTTTTTCAGTTCTGACCACAAATTTTCTATCGGATTGAGGTCAGGGCTTTGTGATGGCCACTACAATACCTTAACTTTGTTGTCCTTTAGCCATTTTGCCACAACTTTGGAAGTATGCTTGGGGTCATTGTCCATTTGGAAGACCCATTTGCGACCAAGCTTGAACTTCCTGACTGATGTCTTGAGATGTTGCTTCAATATATCCACATAATTGTCCTCCCTCATGATGCCATCTATTTTGTGAAGTGTACCAGTCCCTCCTGCAGAAAAGCACCCCCACAACATGATGCTGCCACCCCCGTGCTTCACGGTTGGGATGGTGTTCTTCGACTTGCAAGCCTCCCCCTTTTTCCTCCAAACATAATGATGGTCATTATGGCCAAACAGTTATATTTTTGTTTCATCAGACCAGACGACATTTCTCCAAAAAGTACAATCTTTGTCCCCATGTGCAGTTGCCAACCATAGTCTGGCTTTTTTTATGGCTGTTTTGGAGCAGTGGCTTCTTCCTTACTGAGCGGCCTTTCAGGTTATGTCGATATAGGACTCGTTTTACTGTGGATATAGATACATTTGTACCTGTTTCCTCCAGCATCTTCACAAGGTCCTTTACTGTTGTTCTGGGATTGATTTGCACTTTTCGCAACAAAGTATGTTCATCTCTATTAGACAGAACGCGTCTCCTTCCAGAGCGGAATGAGGGCTGCATGGTCCCATGGTGTTTATACTTGCATACTATTGTTTGTACAGATGAACATGGTACCTTCAAGCATTTGAAAATTGCTTCCAAGGATGAACCAGACTTGTGGAGGTCTACAGTTTATTTTCTGAGGTCTTGGCTGACTTCTTTTGATTTTCCCATGATGTCAAGCAAAGAGGCACTGAGTTTGAAGGTAGGCCTTGAATTTCATCCACAGGTAAACCTCCAATTGACTGAAATTATGTCAATCAGAATCTTCTAAAGCCATGACATAATTTTCTGTAATTTTCCAAGTTGTTTAAAGGCACAGTCAACTTAGTGTATGTAAACCTCTGACCTACTGGAATTGTGATACAGTGAATTATAAGTGAAATAATCTGTCTGAAAACAATTGTTGGAAAAATTACTAGTGTCATGCACAACGTAGATGTCCTAACCGACTTGCCAAAACTATAGTTTGTTAACAAGAAATTTGTGGAGCGGTTGAAAAACTAGTTTTAATGACTCCAACCTAAGTGTATGTAAACTTCCGACTTCAACTGTAAGTATTCAACCCCCTTGTTATGGCAAGCCTAAATAAGTTCAGGAGTAAAAATGTGCTTAACAAGTCACATAATAAGGTGCATGGACTCAGTCGGTGTGCAATAATAGTGTTTAACAAGATTTTTGAATGACTACCTCATCTCTGTATCCCACACATACAATTATCTGTAAGGTACCTCAGTCGAGCAGTGAATTTCAAACAGAGATTCCTCCACAAAGACCAGGGAGATTTTCCAATGCCTCACAAAGAAGGACACCTATTGGTAGATGGGTAAAAAAAATAAGTAGACATTGAATATCCCTTTGAGCATGGTGAAGTTGTTAATTACACTTTGGATGGTGTATCAATACACCCAGTCACTACATAGATACAGGTGTCCTTCCTAACTCAGTTGCCGAAGAGGAAGGAAACCGCTCAGAGATTTCACCATGAGGTCAATAATGGCACTGGAAAAGAAGGCTGACGTTTTATGGGTTCCTATCCAATTGTGTTGTTTTTGTTTGTTTCTTTGCAACTTATTTTTTTTGCTTATTTTGTACATAATGTTGCTGCTACCGTCTCTTATAACTGAAAATAACTTCAGGACATAAGAACTGCGATTACTCATCAGAAACTGGCAGAATCCTTTTTTTCCTTTAACGAGTCCGACGAGCCCAACGTGAATGACATACTGCCTTCCCGGGAACAGGCCCAGATCCCCGTCATTTGCGTAAAGAGAAGGCAGAGAAAAAGGGGTCGGAGGGCGGGCTGCCTTCTGTGAATTCGTGGGTGATCGAATAAACCCCCACTGCCTTCCATTCTGCTAGCAATCTTTTCAATCTTTGGAAAATAAAATCGATGACCTACGCGGAAGATTAAACTACCAACAGGACATTCAAAACTGTAATATCTTATGCTTCACGGAGTCGTGGCTGAACGACGACATTATCAACATACAGCTGGCTGGTTATACGCTCTACCAGCAGGATAGAACAGCGTATCTGGTAAGCCAAGGGGTGGGTGACTATGTATTTTTGTAAATAACAGCTGGTGCACGATATCTAAGGAAGTCTCGAGGTTTTGCTCGCCTGAGGTAGAGTATTTCATGATAAGCTGTAGACCACACTATCTACTTAGAGAGTTTTCATCTGTATTTTTCGTAGCTGTCTACATACCACCAGTCTGATGCTGGTACTAAGACCGCACTCAATGAGCTGTATTCCGCCATAAGCAAACAGGAAAATGCTCACCCAGAGGCGGTGCTCCTAGTGGCCGGGGACTTTAATGCAGGGAAACTTAAATCGGTCTTACCAAATTTCTATCAGCATGTTAAATGTGCAACCAGAGGGAAAAAATCTCTTGACCACCTTTACTCCACATACAGAGATGCATACAAAGGTTTCCCTTGCCCGCCATTTGGCAAATCTGAACATAATTCTAGCCTCCTAATTCCTGCTTACAAGCAAAAAGCACCAGTGACTCGATCAATAAAAAAGTGGTCAGATGAAGCAGATGCTAAGCTACAGGACTGTTTTGCTAGCACAGACTGGAATATGTTCCGGGATTCCTCTGATGGCATTGAGGAGTACACCACATCAGTCATTGTCTTCATCAATAAGTGCATCGATGACGTCGTCCGCACAGTGACCGTACATACATACTCCAACCAGAAGCCATGGATTACAGGCAACATCTGCACTGAGCTAAAGGCAAGAGCTGCCGCTTTCAAGGAGCGGGACTCTAACCCGGAAGCTTATAAGAAATCCATCAATCAGGCAAAGCGTCAATACAGGACTAAGATCGAATCGTACCACACAGGCTCTGATGCTCGTCAGATGTGGCAGGGCTTGCAAACCATTGCAGACTACAAAGGGAAGCACAGCCAAGAGCTGCCCAGTGACACGAGCCTACCAGATGAGCTAAACTGCTTCTATGCTCACTTCGAGGCAAATAACACGGAAACATGCATGAGAGCACCAGCTGTTCCGGAAGACTGTGTGATCACGCTCTCTGCAGCCGATGTGAGTAAGACCTTTAAACAGGTCAACATTCACAAGGCCGCAGGGCCAGACGGATTACCAGGGCATATACTGCGAGCATGCGCTGAACAACTGGCAAGTGTCTTCACTGACATTTTCAACCTTTCCCTGTCCAACATGTTTTAAGCAGACCACCACATCTATAGCCATGAAGTGCTTTGAAAGGCTGGTCACGGCTCACATCAACACCATCATCTCAGAAACCCTAGACCCACTCCAATTTGCATACCGCCCTAACAGATCCACAGATGATGCAATCTCTATTGCACTCCACACTGCCCTTTCCCACCTGGACAAAAGGAACACCTATGTGAGAATGGTATTCATTGACTACAGCTCAGCGTTCAACACCATAGTGCCCTCAAAGCTCATCAATAAGCTAAGGACTCTGGGACGAAACACCTCCCTCTGCAACTGGATCCTGGACTTCCTGACGGGCCGCCCCCAGGTGGTAAGGGTAGGTAACAACACATCCGCCACGCTGATCCTCAACACGGGGGCCCCTCAGGGGTGCGTTCTCAGTCCCCTCCTGTACTCCCTGTTCACTCATGACTGCACGGCCAGGCACAACTCCAACACCATCATTAAATTTTCCGATGATACAACAGTCACCGACAACGACGAGACAGCCTATAGGGAGGAGGTCAGAGACCTGTCCGTGTGGTGCCAGGACACACAACCTCTCCCTCAATGTGATCAAGACAAAGGAGCTGATTGTGGACTACAGGAAAAAGAGGACCGAGCACGCTCCCATTCTCATCGACAGGGCTGTAGTGGAGCAGGTTGAGAGCTTCAAGTTCCTTGGTGTCCACATCACCAACAAACTAACATGGTCCAAGCACACCAAGACAGTCGTGAAGAGGGCACGACAAAACCTATTCCCCCTCAGGAGACTGAAAAGATTTGGCATGAGTCCTCAGATCCTCAAAAGGTTCTACAGCTGCACCATCGAAAGCATCCTAACTGGTTGCATCACTGCCTGGTATTACAACTGCTCAGCCTCCGACCGCAAGACACTACAGAGGGTAGTGCGTGTCGCCCAGTACATCACTGGGGCAAAGCTTCCTGCCATCCAGGACCTCTATACCAGGCGGTGTCAGAGAAAGGCCCTAAAAATTGTCAAAGACTCCAGCCACCCTAGTCATAGACTGTTCTCTCTGCTACCGCACGGCAAGCGGTACCGGAGCGCCAAGTCTAAGTCCAAGAGGCCAGCTGCTACCCCCAAGCCATAAGACTCCTGAACATATTATATTATATTTGCATTGCCACCCCCCCTATTTTACACCGTTGCTCCTCTCTGTTGTTATCATCTATGCATAGTCACTCTAATAACTACCTACATGTACCTCCATTATCTCGACTAACCGGTGCCCCCGCACATTGACTCTGTACCGGCACCCCTCTGTATATAGACTCGCTATTGTTATCTTACTGCTGCTCTTTAATTACCTGTTACTTTTATTTCTTATTCGTATTTTCTTTTTTTTGAACTGCATTGTTGGTTAGGGGCTCGTAAGTAAGCATTTCACTGTAAGGTCTATTCCAAAACATGCACCCTGTTTGCAACAAGGCACTAAAGTAATACCACAAAAAATGTGGCAAAGCAATAAACTTTTTGTCCTGAATACAAAGTGTTATGTTTGGGGCAAAGACAATACAACACATTACTGAGTACCACTCTCCATATTTTCAAGCATAGTGGTGGCTGAATCATGTTATAGGTATGCTTGTAATCATTAAGGACTGGGGAGTTTTTCAGGTAAAAAATAAACAGAATGGAGCTAAGCACAGACAAAATCCTAAAGGAAAACTTGCTTCAGTCTGCTTTCCACTAGACACTGGGAGATGAATTCACCTTTCAGCAGGACAATAACCTAAAACACAAGGCCACATCTACACTGGAGTTCCTGAAAAGAATAATGGGAAAATGTTGCGCAATCCAGGTGTGGAAAGCTCTTAAAGACTTACCCAGAGAACTGTAATCGCTGCCAAAGTTGCTTCTGCAAAGTATTGACTCAGGGGTGTGAATACTTATGTAAATGATATATTTCTGTATTTCATTTTCAATACATTTACAAACATTTCTAAAAACATGTTTTCACTTTGTCATTATGGTGTGGTGTGTGTAGATGGGTGAGAAAACCATTTGTTTTAATTATTTTTCAATTCTGGCTGTAACACAAATACATTTGGAACAAGTCAAGGGGTATGAATACTTTCTGAAGGCACTGTACTTCCATTTATTTTTAAAACTGGTACCGGGCTACCTTCAAAATAGTCTTGTGAGGCTTGTGAGGGTCCCAGAGCAAAACAACCGACATGTACATGTTCTTGAGAATCTCACCCAAACCGTTCAGAGACTACAGACAGAAGTTGGCAGATCAGAGGTACCGAATTCAGACTAATCCCATGATGCTTGTGGGGGTCATAGAGTAAAACCGAGAACACCATGGTGTTCATGAGACTCTCATCTTTCCATAGAGCATTAGTTTGTAGTCCAAACCGTTTATCAGGATGTCTCATTGTCTGACAAACACAGCTGTAGCTCAGCCACCTTCCACTACAGATGCGGAAGGCCGCCATTGGCGGATGCAGTGGATTGAGACGCAACCCATGCAACAAAAATATATTTATATCTCTAGTTTAAACAGACAGATTTTGAAGGGCATTTTTTATTATGCCAATTAGATTTCCGGCGGGGTCGCTGACATCGACGTTAGAAGGTAAACAATACAGCCACATCTAGTAATAAACCAGAGAGAAGAACCAGCAACTAATGGTTGTTGAGACAAGAAGCATGGGCATCATGCCAACTCCCTATAACTACACAGTAATACAACATGTAACAATGGCGCGGAACTCTGTCCGTGAACCACGGTTACGTTATAACAGCACGGCGCTGTGTGTGTCCAAGAGAGAGAGAATGAGATGAGTCTTAGTACTGAAAGTGTAATAACACTAGATAAGTTTTACCTGGTCCATCGTGCGTAATTCAACCAGCAACAGACAGCTATGGGTAGCCTTGTTCCACCTCTATTCTCGCTTTATCCAGGTGGCAGCTTCAGCCTCTCATTCTGGCTAGTTCCTTTAACGTCCTTACACCAAGCAGTGACACAAAACAGTCAACACAATAACTCGGAATAACTTTCTCCAGTGTCAACAGTCCAGGAGGCTACCGGCAAATGTTACTGTTCTCACCTACAAATAGAGGATTAGGCTGGTCTACAGACCTTACATTGACCTACTCTCTCTCGGTATGTGTTTCTTAGCTTCGGGAATGGATGGTTTGGTTCTAGGATGGAAGTCAGGTTGTAATTCTCTCTCCCACGCTCATAGAAATATTCACGCGCACAGAAACGGTCCGTCCAGTTAAACGGGTCCGGCGGTGTCGAGAGCGAAAGGCAGTTCAACGCAACGTGTATGATGCACTTTCTGACAGCTCTCATCCAACAGGAATGTTGTCCGGAATGCAGTGTGTGTGTGTCATTCGTCGTAGCTGGTGCCATAGAAGCGCGTTTGTTTTCCAACCACAATGACATAGGCTATTAAAGTTTAGTTACAAATGTCAGAAATGTTCGGCAAACAGGTAAACGACACGGACGTGATAGCTTATATTCTATTGCTGTGTGTGCCTATGGCAGTGATATATGTTGGCCTATGCCCATGTTGCCTATAGCTAGCTTTTATTACGTCTTCCAGACAAACAGAGACAGTGAAATAAGACAGCTTGAGGAGTCTGTCAGCATTCCAAGAACAGGTGTATTTAAACTGCATTCAGAAGACACAAGCCATACAAGATACAGAAACACAGATTTAAATGGATGTGTAAAAACGTGGACATAATAATACGTTATGTGTACTTAATATGGCTAGTTAGAGAAACATACAGTACATGTGTACTGTAGGATATTATTCATACAAGTAGTCTACTAAACCATCATTAAAGCCGTCCTGTGTCTGTCAGGCAGGTGAGAGAAGACAAAGAGATTAGGCACGCACACGTCACATGCGTAGTGATCACCCGGAACCAGCTGTCATTGGGATGTGTTTAATAGGAACTGTAATACATGGTGGAGATGTAAATCAACAGAAAATAAAAGTCCTCTAAAAATCCACTGTAGAATGCTGTTGTATTCATAAAGATAAAAATAATGTGTCAATTTACATTAAGAAACCGTTATCTGAGGTAAGGTTAAAATATGTCTAGAAATGTTACTAATCAAACAGCATTTTTTTTCCCTTTTAGTCCAGTTCCTCATCTTCTTCTTCTATTGTCCAAACGTCATTATTAATCAGTTGTCAGTCCAGAGAAGTCTAATTACACAGAGATTCTGGCCATAAAATAGGGAGTCATTGGCATCACAGTTGATGTAGTACTAGCAGAGACAGACGGACGGATAGACCGGCAGACAGACAGACATGGAGACAGACAGACGAGCAGGGTTAGGGGCCGATGACAGACATACAGCTGTAGGGAGTGTCTGGTGTGGTTGTGACGATGGGTAATGCTCCTGTCACTCAGACTGAGAAATGATATGATGAACAGACGGGATGATGGTATGACTGTACAAGGTTACAGGGCACATGGATATTGATCAATAAAGGACTGCAGTATAGACGAGGTCTGAGTTGGGGAAAGACACTTATAGGATCATAGACCGAACAACGTCAGGGGTTGAGAGAGCAACAGAAGCCTGGACAGACAGACAGAGGAGATGTTGGTATTGCTTGATACCTTCTGGTTGCATAACTGAAGCCTGCCTATTTTATGGCACAGAAGTCCTGCGGACAGAATGATCATTGTTGTTGTTGTTGTTATTATTATTATTATTTACAAAATGAGTTTGGCAAACCAACGATCAGGTCTCTTAAAGCCATGTGACTGTGCAACTCCAGTAGAGCTGACAGTAGAGCGTCTTGATGGATTTATAAAATAAAAACTCAATTTCCCCTTGTCTGTTTTAATCGATATTGTACAAAAGCTATTATAGAGAATGAGCAGTTCAATCACAGAATCAGTTAGTTTGGCAACATCCATCCGAAGGCGGGGGTGCCCGGTAATTTGGCAATGTTCGTCCATGCCAGGCGGTGCCCGTTAGGCTGGCAACATCCATGCCAGGCGGTGCCCGTTAGGCTGGCAACATCCATGCCAGGCGGTGCCCGTTAGGCTGGCAACATCCATGCCCCGCTGAGTCCATTCCCTCTGAAGCCTTCCCTCTGAATCTGTCTGAGAAGAGACATTTGGCAAAACACTGTGTCGGTGTGTGTGTGTGTGTGTGTGTGTGTGTGTGTGTGTGTGAGTAGCTCCCAGAGAGTCTGTTTCTGCATAGTCATCCAGCAGACGCTCACATGAAGGTGAAACACCCAAACAGCCAATCAGATGCCAAGGTCCCAATAAACCGGCTAATCAGAAATAAGGATCCCAGCATACCATTCCTGGCTCGTCCCACAGGATCCACTTGCTACAGACACTAATTTGGTCCATGTCTGATAACACTGTGTGAGTTAGGAAGGGAGACAACACCTGGCCCAGTCCCCTTTTGGCAGCATAGTCTCTAGCAATGTTTGATGGAGGGAGAGAGAGAGAGACAGAGAGATGAAAGGAATGAATGAAAAGAGAGTAGAGGGAGTAGATGGAGCGTTCCATCCTTTGTTAGAGGGGTGGCCAGGCTGCTGCTTGAGAGGAGTACACACACACACACACACACACACACACACACACACACACACACACACACACACACACACACACACACACACACACACACACACACACACACACACACACACACACACATCGGGTTGGTTGGTCAGCGTTGGTTGGTCAGTCCAGTGTCCAGTGTTCAGTGTTCAGTGTGTCTCTTTATTTCTTCCCTTTGTTGACCTGGGCGTAGAGAGGATCCTTCCCCTGCAGACAGAGATCCTTCCCCTGCAGACAGAGAGAGAGGAGACACTGTTAGCATGTTAGCATTAGCATGACCCACTTGGTCTGAACCAGACCTGGGTTTCAAATACTTTATTTGTGCCTGTTTGAGCTTGTCTGGCTTAATCAAACCAGTAAAAAAAGTCCCAAAACCGCAAACCCTACCCATGTGGCACTCCAGGTAGACTCAAGCAAACACTCAAAGTACAAGAATTTGGACCCGAGTCTGGCCTGAACCCAGGTCCCCTTCTGTCTACCTATTCCTTCGTCTCAAATCCCAGTTTCAACACATTCAGTTCCTGTTGTCAACACCAGAGGGCAGTAGCACCCTGCAACAGACAGAGAGACCAGCCACGCTGCTGGGTCGAGTGTATTGTTGTATGCATAGATAGAGCGTTAGTGATGGAAGAAATCTATACAGTTACATATAGGGGTATTCTTGTTGATGATATATCGTATCGTATTGTTTTAACAATATTGCAATATAACTTTTGCTCTAGTTGGTTGTACCTGCACTAAAACTCAGTATTTTTCCTTCATAGCTTGTTCTCCATCTTCTTTTTAAAAAGGGAGACAATTTGTTTTCAGCACTTTAATTGCCATGACTGATAAAAACTGGTTTTCTCATGGCTCTCTCTTGTCCCTCTGCAGCAGACACGTGGTGAGCAATACCTTTGGACCATGGAATCGCATTAAAATCACAGTACTGAATCACGATACATATAGAATTGTGATAATCGAGAGAATCGCAATACATATCGTATCGGCACCTAAGTATCGTGATATATCATGAGGTCCCTGGCAATTCCCAGCCCTATAGTGTGTGTGTGTGTGTGTGTGTGTGTGTGTGTGTCTGACTGGGAGACTAGTTATTATGACTCAAGTCTGCCTCCCTCCTACAGCATTGTGTGTGTGTGTGTACGGGAGTGCATGCGTGTTTGTGTAGCAGACTTGAATGGGAGAACATATCCCAGCAGGTCTGATGGCTGTCTGCAGAGTAGTGATTGGGTTTAGGATTCTTCATGGGTTTTAATTCATGCAAATTAATAGCAGCCAGTCATTAGTGGTGGCAGCCCAGTATTAGTGATGAAAACACTGTCATTACATAGTTCCCTGTGTGTGGGCGTGACTGACACCCCTATCCTTACACACAAAGTTCTATATAAGCAGATGAATTGTGTCAGAGATCATGTAAAGCCACTGCCAGTGGTGGAAAGTCTCTCAAGGCAAAACATTCTGTTAACCTGAAAGGCAGTCTAGGATATATACATTTGACATCCCATTATATACCATATATTATAAACCGGGTGGTTTGAGCCCTGAATGCTGATTGGCTGACAGCCGTGGTATATCAGACCGTATACCACGGGTATGACAAAACATTTATGTTTACTGCTTTAATTACGTTGGTAACCAGTTTGATAATAACAATAAGGCACCTCGGAGGCCTGTGGTATATGGCCAATATACCGCGATGCGTCGTGCATTAGAACAGCCCTTAGCCGTGGTATATTGGCCATATACCACACCTCCTCGGGCCTTATTGCTTAATTATACTAGGGCTGTGACGATACCAGTATCGCAATATTTATTCCATGGCAAAGATGTAGCTATGCATGACTAACAGAACACAACATCATGACAGCATGGCAAATGCACATTAAGGAAGTCCTCAGATTGTTTTAAAGACACACACTGCAGTAATACTCACACACCTCTGGTGGTTATAGGGAGAGCAAACACAGATACACAACAACACACACACACAGGTGCAGAACCACACAACACAACCACAGGCAGTCAGACACATCATGCCATCATCAGAGCAAGCAGCAGGCAGGATGAGAGAGAAGGGAGAGATAAAAAGGGAAGACTGGAGAGAGAGAAAGAGAGAGAGAGTAGAGCGGATGAACAGAAGATCAGAAAAGGTGTGCTTGGAACAGGCAGGCTGACAGCAAGCAGAGGAAGGAGGCAGGAGAAGGAGGAGGAGAGGAAGGAGGGATAGATACCTACCCAGCACCCAGCCAGCATCTATCTAGCTGTCGGCAGGTGGACTGGTCTGGGCTGGACTAGAACCTGCTGTCTCACTGGGACATGGAGACCCAGACCCACACGCCTGGAGAGAGGGATGGAGGGAGGGGAGGAGAGGAGAGGAGAGGAGAGGAGAGGAGAGGAGAGGAGAGGAGAGGAGAGGAGAGGAGAGGAGAGGAGAGGAGAGGAGAGGAGAGGAGAGGAGAGGAGAGGAGAGGAGAGGAGAGGAGAGGAGAGGAGAGGAGAGGAGAAGAGAGGAGAGGAGAAAGAAGAGCAGGGAAGTAAGGGAAGAAAGAAAAAGAAAAAGTTGTAGATGAAATCAGGATAAGAAAATAGGAGAATACAGGCAGCAAAGTGACAGAGTAGCAGTGTACTAAAGGAGAGAAAGGATGGACACACCCACACACACTGAGCTGTTCTAAAAGTCCCCTCTATTGATTCCTGAAACACTTCTGCTCTTTACACTAACTCCCTCGCCACAGAGTGGGAGGCTGCTTCTCGCTCTCTCCCTCTCTCTGTTCCTCTCTCTCTCCCCTTCTCTCTCCCCCCCCCCCTCTCTCTCTCTCTCTTATTTGGGTTTTGTTCCATAGTAATATGGAAAAATATCTAGATCCCCTGGTTCAGCTGAGTTACCCCTCTGTCAGAGAGAGAGAGAGAGAGAGAGAGAGACAGGAGAGGGCGGATACCTAGGAATTAACGGTCAACAGAATCAATGGTAGAAGGCATAGCTTCTAATTCAGTTCTTTCACCATTGTCAGGTTGGTGACTCCAGTGCTTTCATCTCTCTCTCTCTCTCTCTCTCATATAGATTTGGTGAATAATAAATATGAATTGCCCTAGAAAAGACCCTAGGGGATTTTTCTCTCCTGTAGTTCATCAGTTGAATAATAACATGGTGCTACAGATCAGATGATGTATGGAGCTACCTGCTAACATTAATAACATCTTAATGATCTATCTGACACTTCAAGCAGCTAATTTAATGCTTTACTGGCCACACACACACACACACACACACACACACACACACACACACACACACACACACACACACACACACACACACCCCTACACACACACACACACACACACACACACACACACACACACACACACACACACACACACACACACACACACAGGCCAGCTATGAGTAGCCAATCAGAGAGAATAATTACCTGGCCCACTGTGCTGCTACACAGCCTATTCATCAACAGATCTAAATACACACACACACACACACACTCTCCGGGCACGCACACACACACACAGTCACTCACCGCATCCTCCTCTCCACTGCGACTGGGGGAGCCCTCCACCTCGCCGAACGAGTCATCTGTGGGGGGGTCGGTGGCGTCTGTGGGAGGGTCACTGATGTGGTCAATGTGGTCACTAACGTGAGACAGCGAGGATTTAGATGGAGAACTCTGTCTGGGGGCCGGGGTCGGAGCTGGGGGAGGAGAGGGGGACAACGACTTTCTCTCTTTAGTTTTATTGATGATGATGATGACGATGATAGCTAAAAGATGAATTGCAGCGACACATACAATAAAACAAATTACAATTGATCAAATGAGATACAGAAAGTAAACAAGACTGGGAGTGGAGGCAAACATGGAGGTCGAATGGTCTGAGGGCTGGAGGGAACTTCCAAACAGAAAGTCATCTCATATACAACCAGCCAGGTGTATGTACATACGTGAGTTAGTGGAGGGCGTGGTGGAGGTGACAGGAGTGAGGTTGAGCTGAGAGATGTCAAAGTCGTCACAGTCGTCTGTATCGGTGACGGTCCCCACGCGGCTGAAATAGGAACTGAAGGCCTCTGAGGTCCCCGCTAGACTTTGGTGCTGGTCCCCCATCTTAGCAGGCATGGCAGGGGGCTTCGCTAGCTGGAAGTCCTTAAACATCTCCTACAGAAAGAGTTGAAGATGTTAAAGACACACTATGTAAGATGTTGGGCAATAAAAAGCTTTTGTATAGAGCTTTTGTGTCGTGGCCAGGCCATTACCCTAAATGTGACTTGACTCTCCATTGATTTTGTTTGGTTTAAATAAAATCGCTGGAATAAAATGATCCTACCTTGCTCATCTTCTGCCGCTGCCTCTCTGCATGCTGTGGACTGGAGGCTGATGAGGGGGCGGGGTTAGAGGCAGCGCCGGCAGATGATAGGCTGTCGCAGGGTTGATTAACTGGGAGGAACATGGCAGGCAGAGACCCTGGCTGGGTTGGGAGGTAGGCTGTAGCAGGGAACCCTACACACAGGAAAATACACTTTACTGTGTGTGCGCGCATGTATGGATGTGCATGCGTGTGTGTGTGTGTGTGTGTATGCGTGCATACGTACATGTATGTGTCTGTGTGTATATACCTGCTCCAGTCATGGCGGCCCACTGCTGCTGTGTAGCAGGGAAGAGGTTGGCCTGGCCCCAGATGAGAGGCTGGCCTCCAGGCAGGACCTGGGCTACAGGGAGGGACTGACCCAGGGGGGACGGGACCCCGAACAGAGGACCTGCCTGGGCTGCAAACGCCTGCTGGGACCACACCTGACCTGGAGGTACCGCTCCCATCGTCACATAACCTGGACACAGAGAGGAGAGAGTTATACTCACGCACAAACACACACATAAACACACACACACATAAACACACGCACATAAACACACGCACAAACACACACACAAACACACACATAAACACACACACATAAACACACACACACAGAGTACCCCATGTACCACTGCAGTAGTGACCTACTTTAGCCTGTGGTTAATGCTGTGTCTTAATGGTTCTGCTGATCTACGATCATTACATCCACGATGAGCATCAGTCATATCATGTACAGACCTATTCAGACCGTCACACAGACTCATGAAAATGTACAGATTCATAGTTGTTCCAGCTCTGCTCCAAAGAGGACAGCAGAGGACAGAAGAAGAGAGGAGAAGAGAGGGGAGAGGAAGGTAGATGAGAGAAGAAGAGAGGAGAAGAGAGGGGAGAGGAAGGTAGATGAGAGAAGAAGAGAGGAGAAGAGAGGGGAGAGGAAGGTAGATGAGAGAAGAAGAGAGGAGAAGAGAGGGGAGAGGAGAGGAAGGTAGACGAGAGAAGAAGAGAGAAGAGAGGGTAGAGGAAGGGAGACGAGAGAAGAAGAGAGGAGAAGAGAGGGGAGAGGAGAGAAGAGAGGAGAAGAGAGGGGAGAGGAAGGGAGAGGAGAGAAGAAGAGAGGAGAAGAGAGGGGAGAGGAAGGGAGAGGAGAGAAGAAGAGAGGAGAAGAGAGGGGAGAGTTCCTACCTGAGGGTACGGAGGCTGGGTTGAAGGGGGTGAAGAGTTCCGTTGTGGGCTGCAGGCCCAGAGAGGGGTCCAGGGTGTTGGCTGGAGAGGCAGGGGTCTGAGGGAAGAGAGGAGAATGGGGAGGAACAGGTGAAAACTACTTTCCACCCTCAGGGGAGCTAAACAGACACACACACACGCAAAACAGTGGTCTAACTACGCCCTGATCAAATGTCAGGAGAGAGCGAGAGGGAGGAGGGGGTGTACTCACCGAGGGGGAGTAGATGTCCGGGAGTGTGGAGATGTCTCCAAAGAGCTCTAATTGGTTGATATTCTGCCAATCAGAAAGAGAGTTCACACCCGTCAGACGTCAAGCTACAATAGAAACGTCAGTGTTGCATGTCCCAACACATGTGCAACACGCGTCACGAAAACACAGAACACGCAACATGCCAGACGCGACCTGGTACCTACCTCTGGCGGCCACAGTGACGTCATCAAACTGCACCACAGGGTGATGATGTCATAAATGAATGGAGTGATTTGATTGGTGGAGGCAACATACAGTACCTACCTGATCCAAGTTACCCTAATCCACAGTATCTCTCGTCCCTTAACTTCAATCTCTCTATTTATGTCTCTTTCCATTACATATCTCTATATATATGTCTCTCTATTACATATCTCTCTATATATGTCTCTCTATTACATATCTCTCTATATATGTCTCTCTCCATTACTTATATCTCTATATATGTCTCTCTCCATTTCATATCTCTCTATATATGTCTCTCTCCATTTCATATCTCTCTATATATGTCTCTCTCCATTACATATCTCTCTATATATGTCTCTCTATTACATATCTGTCTATATATGTCTCTCTCCATTTCATATCTCTCTATATATGTCTCTCTCCATTTCATATCTCTCTATATGTCTCTCTCCATTACATATCTCTCTATATATGTCTCTCTCCATTACATATCTCTCTATATATGTCTCTCTCCATTTCATATCTCTCTATATATGTCTCTCTCCATTTCATATCTCTCTATATGTCTCTCCATTTCATATCTCTATATATGTCTCTCTCCATTTCATACCCCTCTAACATTGCTCATCACATTCTTTCTAGCATTAATACGGTATTTAGCTCTGTGGAGCCTGGAGAAAAAAGGAGACTATTTTTAGTTGTTAAAGATGTGAGGCTTTACATGGTCAGAGATTAGCATAAATCAGAGACAGGGCCAATCAGAGCCATATATATATAGAGCTAGATCTATGTCCAGTATTCTGCTGTTCAGGGATCTGGGGATCATGTCTGCACAGACGCTTCTTAGAATATCTCCTTTCTGGTTTCACTAGTTAAACTGATAGGTCACACAGACCATGGCACTCTTATTACATTCTAAAGCTTATAGTGTTCTATCTATCAGATAATGGATCACAAAGAGCGTGTCGTTTCTAGCCATACGGCTGAGTGCTGTATTTCTGCTGTTAGTGAGAGAGGAGGAGATATGTACATACTGTTACTGACTGATAGAAAGACACTCACAGTGCGAGGGAGATACATTATGTAGTACACTGATGCTGCCCTGTCTTTCTTTCAACTCTGAACTTACTGACATCTATGGCTGATAGTTTTAGTCTGAATCTCCCGGAAGCTGAGGGAGGGTCCCTTCTGATCGCTGTGGTCTCAGTGTGGTCACTGCAGTGTGTTACTAAAATAAGTAATATGGGGCCATTTGGGACGTAGCCTGGGTCAGTACTGAGCTGAGTATGTCCTGTGTTATTAATGAGCTGTGAGGAGTACTGAGCTGAGTATATCCTGTGTTATTAATGAGCTGTGAGGAGTACTGAGCTGAGTATATCCTGTGTTATTAATGAGCTATGAGGAGTACTGAGCTGAGTATATCCTGTGTTATTAATGAGCTGTGAGGAGCACTGAGCTGAGTATATCCTGTGTGTTATTAATGAGCTGTGAGGAGTACTGAGCTGAGTATATCCTGTGTGTTATTAATGAGCTGTGAGGAGTACTGAGCTGAGTATATCCTGTGTGTTATTAATGAGCTGTGAGGAGTACTGAGCTGAGTATATCCTGTGTTATTAATGAGCTGTGAGGAGTACTGAGCTGAGTATATCCTGTGTGTTATTAATGAGCTGTGAGGAGTACTGAGCTGAGTATATCCTGTGTGTTATTAATGAGCTGTGAGGAGTACTGAGCTGAGTATATCCTGTGTTATTAATGAGCTATGAGGAGTACTGAGCTGAGTATATCCTGTGTGTTATTAATGAGCTGTGAGGAGTACTGAGCTGAGTATATCCTGTGTTATTAATGAGCTGTGAGGAGTACTGAGCTGAGTATATCCTGTGTGTTATTAATGAGCTGTGAGGAGTACTGAGCTGAGTATATCCTGTGTTATTAATGAGCTGTGAGGAGTACTGAGCTGAGTATATTCTGTGTGTTATTAATGAGCTATGAGGAGTACTGAGCTGAGTATATCCTGTGTTATTAATGAGCTGTGAGGAGTACTGAGCTGAGTATATCCTGTGTTATTAATGAGCTGTGAGGAGTACTGAGCTGAGTATATCCTGTGTTATTAATGAGCTGTGAGGAGTACTGAGCTGAGTATATCCTGTGTGTTATTAATGAGCTGTGAGGAGTACTGAGCTGAGTAT
>NC_138313.1:23410000-23440000 GCF_965601325.2 Salmo salar
AAATAAAGACTTACACCACAGCCAAATGTAGACTAAAGCCTGGACATTGTCAGGACTGACGGACAACATTAACTGAGAATGAAAAGTCTCTTATGGCTTGCATCTGAGTGTGTGTCTGTGCGTCTGTATGTGCTCGTGCATGTGTGTGAGAGTGATGTAATCTGTATTAAAATCGATGAGTGGAGGCTTCATTCAGAGTAATATGTGGACTATCAGCCTGATGTGTGAGCAGCTCTCTCTCTCCCCCCATCCTATCTCTCTCTCCCTCCCCCCGTCCTCTCTCTCTCTCTCCCCCCATCCTATCTCTCCCTCCCCCCGTCCTCTCTCTCTCTCTCCCCCCGTCCTCTCTCTCTCTCCCTCCCCCGTCCTCTCTCTCTCTCCCTCCCCCCGTCCTCTCTCTCTCTCTCCCCCCGTCCTATCTCTCCCTCCCCCCGCGTCCTCTCTCTGTCTCTCTCCACTATAGAGTGGCTCAATGTGGTCTTATCAGAGAGAGACATGCAATAAACTGGTCTGTCTGAGGTCGTGTCTCAAATGACAGCATATTCCTCGTGCCGTGCACGACTTTTGGCCAGAGCCTGGGTATTAGGGTGTATCGAGACACAGCCATAGAGAGAGAGAGACAGAGTGATACAGGCGAATGTCTCTATATGTGTTATCTGCGTTCTGTTCGATTAACTGATGATTAATTGTCCCTGTTGTCTCAGACTGACAAACTAATCCACCTGATTGATCTGTTGTGAATGGAAACATGAATAAAAACCTGATGGGACAAACATTTCTGTCCATCATAACAGTCTGACGACCACAGATTTACCCAAACAGGAAACCCGTGATACAGGTTGGGATTCGTCATCCTCGGGAGATGATGTGGAAACCAGCCACTAGGGGCTGTTACCTTCAAGTAGGTTTGGGTTTTGCTGGGCGTAAGCATCTGCCTCTGGTGCCAAAGGTTGCAGCGATAGAAAGTTGTTTTTGAGAATTTGGTTTAAAGCCAATACCAAACCATAACCCTTACCTTAACCATTCAGAGTTAACACCTAACCTTAAGATTTCAGAGTTAATGCATAAACTAAACCCTAACCTTAAAAATGTGGAGTTAATGCCTAAATGTAACTGGAACACTTCGAAATGTAACGTTTGGAACAACTTTGAAATTTGACATTTGAGAAACATGGATGAACGCCTAATTCTGACGTGAGTTTGTGAGAGCGAGTTGTATATACCAACACCTAATCACTCTCTCCACCATCTCTCCTCCCTCCATCTTCCCTAATCACTCTCTCCACCATCTCTCCTCCCTCCATCTTCCCTAATCACTCTCTCTTCTCTCGTTCTCCTGTTTTTTTTCTCTCTCTCTCATCCTTCTTCATCTCTCCATCTCTCGGATTGTTTGTTTCTAGAGGCAGACATCTTCTGGCTCTGTGGCACACTTCTAACACGTCTTCTCGCATGTGTGTTTGTGAGTGTGTGTGTTTGTGTGTGTGTTAGAGCGCGCTCTATTTTCAATCCATTTTATTTAAAGATCAAACGAAAGCCTGGTGATTAATCTTTCCCCCTCTCTCATTCCCACTCCCTCTTTCATCTCCACAGGAAAAGAGAGGAGGGAAAGGAGGAAGAGGGGGAAGGAGGAGGGGTCTGCCTCACTCACAGGCCAAGAATAACACCACACACACCTCCCCCATTTCTCCATCGCCTGGAGGTCCACCCAGTCCTCCTGAGGAGAGAACCCAGAGGAAAGGCAATCTCCCCTAGGATAAACTTAGTCAGATAGCCCCTGATCCCTCTCTGGACACTGGGTCTGCACCACTGCATGTTGTTGGCATAGTCTATTACCAGCCTCTGTTTTCTATGTTTTCCTGTGCATGCATGTGTGTACATTTTTCTCTCAGGTTTCAGTTGTGTGTCTGTCAGTAGTGAAGCTGTAGGGGATGTTATTCTCTAATCATCTCTATTCCCATTGGAACCATGCTCCTGTCACTCACACAACTCCACCAATAAAATCCAAGCAGAGGGGAGGGGCTTGTACCTGATAAATGCTCTCTTCTGATTGGTCACGGATGGGCTCGTGTCCTGCCTCAAACACAATGTACTACAACACCGGCAGCAGAGGGAGGAGAGGAGAGGAGGAAGAAAGAGAAAGAGAAAAATAGGAAATAGGAAATAGAAGAAAAAGGAAAGACTGAGAATAGGAAGCAAAGATGTGATTGGTCAAACAGAATCATCTGTGGGTCCCGCCCCCAAGCAATCCCGAATAGATACCCTCAGACACAGCACACACACACACACACACACAAAACCACAACCACACACAACTCAGTCTGTCTGACCAGAACCCTGGGACTCCCCCACAATCCCCCGCAGACACAGAGAAACAGGCAAGGCGATTGGAAGATTGGAAGAAACATTAGAGAGAAACATTCTGATTGGATAACAGCATTATAGAAGCATTCTGATTGGTGTTTAGAAGTTACCTGGTAGACCGGATCCTCCAAATCTTCTTCCAGAATAGTCTAAAGGCAGACGGACGGACGGAGAAGGGGAAGAGAGAAGAGAGGGGATAGAAGAGTAGAGAGGGGATAGAAGAGTAGAGAGGGGATAGAAGAGTAGAGGGGGGAGCAAGAGAGTAGAGAGGGGATAGAAGAGTAGAGAGGGGATAGAAGAGGAGAGAAAGAGAGTAGAGAGGGGATGGAAGAGTAGAGAGGGGAGAAAGAGAGTAGAGAGGGCAGCAAGAGAGTAGAGAGGGGATAGAAGAGTAGAGAGGGGATAGAAGAGTGGAGAGAGGATAGAAAAGTAGAGAGGGGAGAAAGAGAGTAGAGAGAGGATAGAAGAGTAGAGAGAGGATAGAAGTGTAGAGAGGGGATAGAAGAGTAGAGAGGGGAGAAAGAGAGTAGAGAGGGGATAGAAGAGTAGAGAGGGGAGAAAGAGAGTAGAGAGAGGATAGAAGAGTAGAGAGGGGAGAAAGAGAGTAGAGAGGGGATAGAAAAGTAGAGAGGGGAGAAAGAGAGTAGAGAGGGGATAGAAGAGTAGAGAGGGGATAGAAGAGTAGAGAGGGGATAGAAAAGTAGAGAGGGGAGAAAGAGAGTAGAGAGAGGATAGAAGAGTAGAGAGGGGAGAAAGAGAGTAGAGAGGGGAGAAAGAGAGTAGAGAGGGGATAGAAGAGTAGAGAGGGGAGAAAGAGAGTAGAGAGAGGATAGAAGAGTAGAGAGGGGAGAAAGAGAGTAGAGAGGGGATAGAAGAGTAGAGAGGGGAGAAAGAGAGTAGAGAGAGGATAGAAGAGTAGAGAGGGGAGATAGAGAGTAGAGAGAGGATAGAAGAGTAGAGAGGGGAGAAAGAGAGTAGAGAGGGGATAGAAGAGTAGAGAGGGGAGAAAGAGAGTAGAGAGAGGATAGAAGAGTAGAGAGGGGAGAAAGAGAGTAGAGAGAGGATAGAAGAGTAGAGAGGGGAGAAAGAGAGTAGAGAGAGGATAGAAGAGTAGAGAGGGGAGAAAGAGAGTAGAGAGGGGAGAAAGAGAGTAGAGAGGGGATAGAAGAGTAGAGAGGGGATAGAAGAGTAGAGAGGGGAGAAAGAGAGTAGAGAGGGGATAGAAGAGTAGAGAGGGGAGAAAGAGAGTAGAGAGAGGATAGAAGAGTAGAGAGGGGAGAAAGAGAGTAGAGAGAGGATAGAAGAGTAGAGAGGGGATAGAAGAGTAGAGAGGGGATAGAAGAGTAGAGAGGGGAGAAAGAGAGTAGAGAGGGGATAGAAGAGTAGAGAGGGGATAGAAGAGTAGAGAGGGGAGAAAGAGAGTAGAGAGGGGATAGAAGAGTAGAGAGGGGAGAAAGAGAGTAGAGAGAGGATAGAAGAGTAGAGAGGGGAGAAAGAGAGTAGAGAGAGGATAGAAGAGTAGAGAGGGGAGAAAGAGAGTAGAGAGAGGATAGAAGAGTAGAGAGGGGAGAAAGAGAGTAGAGAGAGGATAGAAGAGTAGAGAGGGGATAGAAGAGTAGAGAGGGGAGAAAGAGAGTAGAGAGGGGATAGAAGGGTAGAGGGGAGAAAGAGAGTAGAGAGAGGATAGAAGAGTAGAGAGGGGAGAAAGAGAGTAGAGAGAGGATAGAAGAGTAGAGAGGGGAGAAAGAGAGAGGGGAGAAGAGAGTAGAGAGGGATAGAAGAGTAGAGAGGGGATAGAAGAGTAGAGAGGGGAGAAAGAGAGTAGAGAGGGGATAGAAGAGTAGAGAGGGGAGAAAGAGAGTAGAGAGAGGATAGAAGAGTAGAGAGGGGATAGAAGAGTAGAGAGGGGAGAAAGAGAGTAGAGAGGGGATAGAAGAGTAGAGAGGGGATAGAAGAGTAGAGAGGGGATAGAAGAGTAGAGAGGGGAGAAAGAGAGTAGAGAGGGGATAGAAGAGTAGAGAGGGGAGAAAGAGAGTAGAGAGGGGATAGAAGAGTAGAGAGGGGAGAAAGAGAGTAGAGAGAGGATAGAAGAGTAGAGAGGGGATAGAAGAGTAGAGAGGGGATAGAAGAGTAGAGAGGGGATAGAAGAGTAGAGAGGGGAGAAAGAGAGTAGAGAGAGGATAGAGGAGTAGAGAGGGGATAGAAGAGTAGAGAGGGGATAGAAGAGTAGAGAGGGGAGAAAGAGAGTAGAGAGAGGATAGAAGAGTAGAGAGGGGAGAAAGAGAGTAGAGAGAGGATAGAAGAGTAGAGAGGGGATAGAAGAGTAGAGAGGGGAGAAAGAGAGTAGAGAGGGGATAGAAGAGTAGAGAGGGGAGAAAGAGAGTAGAGAGAGGATAGAAGAGTAGAGAGGGGATAGAAGAGTAGAGAGAGGATAGAAGAGTAGAGAGGGGAGAAAGAGAGTAGAGAGGGGATAGAAGAGTAGAGAGGGGATAGAAGAGTAGAGAGGGGAGAAAGAGAGTAGAGAGGGGATAGAAGAGTAGAGAGGGGAGAAAGAGAGTAGAGAGGGGAGAAGAGAGTAGAGAGGGGAGAAGAGAGTAGAGAGGGGATAGAAGAGTAGAGAGGGGATAGAAGAGTAGAGAGGGGATAGAAGAGTAGAGAGGGGATAGAAGAGTAGAGAGGGGAGAAAGAGAGTAGAGAGGGGATAGAAGAGTAGAGAGGGGATAGAAGAGTAGAGAGGGGAGAAAGAGAGTAGAGAGGGGATAGAAGAGTAGAGAGGGGATAGAAGAGTGGAGAGAGGATAGAAGAGTAGAGAGGGGAGAAAGAGAGTAGAGAGGGGATAGAAGAGTAGAGAGGGGATAGAAGAGTAGAGAGGGGATAGAGAGTAGAGAGGGGATAGAAGAGTAGAGAGGGGAGAAAGAGAGTAGAGAGGGGATAGAAGAGTAGAGAGGGGATAGAGAGTAGAGAGGGATAGAAGAGTAGAGAGGGGAGAAGAGAAGAGAGGGGATAGAGAGTAGAGAGGGGAGAAGAGAGTAGAGAGGGGAGAAAGAGAGTAGAGAGAGGATAGAAGAGTAGAGAGGGGAGAAAGAGAGTAGAGAGGGGATAGAAGAGTAGAGAGGGGAGAAAGAGAGTAGAGAGGGGATAGAAGAGTAGAGAGGGGAGAAAGAGAGTAGAGAGGGGATAGAAGAGTAGAGAGGGGAGAGAGAGTAGAGAGAGGATAGAAGAGTAGAGAGGGTAGAGAGGGAGAGAAGAGAGTAGAGAGGGGATAGAAGAGTAGAGAGGGGAGAAAGAGAGTAGAGAGGGGATAGAAGAGTAGAGAGGGGAGAAAGAGAGTAGAGAGAGGATAGAAGAGTAGAGAGGGGAGAAAGAGAGTAGAGAGGGGATAGAAGAGTAGAGAGGGAGAAAGAGAGAGAGGGGGAAGAGAGTAGAGAGGGGATAGAAGAGTAGAGAGGGGAGAAAGAGAGTAGAGAGAGGATAGAAGAGTAGAGAGGGGAGAAAGAGAGTAGAGAGGGGATAGAAGAGTAGAGAGGGGAGAAAGAGAGTAGAGAGGGGATAGAAGAGTAGAGGGGGAGAAAGAGAGTAGAGAGGGATAGAAGAGTAGAGAGGGGAGAAAGAGAGTAGAGAGAGGATAGAAGAGTAGAGAGGGGAGAAAGAGAGTAGAGAGGGGATAGAAGAGTAGAGAGGGGAGAAAGAGAGTAGAGAGGGGATAGAAGAGTAGAGAGGGGAGAAAGAGAGTAGAGAGAGGATAGAAGAGTAGAGAGGGGAGAAAGAGAGTAGAGAGGGGATAGAAGAGTAGAGAGGGGAGAAAGAGAGTAGAGAGGGGATAGAAGAGTAGAGAGGGGAGAAAGAGAGTAGAGAGAGGATAGAAGAGTAGAGAGGGGAGAAAGAGAGTAGAGAGGGGATAGAAGAGTAGAGAGGGGAGAAAGAGAGTAGAGAGAGGATAGAAGAGTAGAGAGGGGAGAAAGAGAGTAGAGAGAGGATAGAAGAGTAGAGAGGGGAGAAAGAGAGTAGAGAGAGGATAGAAGAGTAGAGAGGGGAGAAAGAGAGTAGAGAGGGGATAGAAGAGTAGAGAGGGGATAGAAGAGTAGAGAGGGGAGAAAGAGAGAGGGGAGAAAGAGAGTAGAGAGGGGATAGAAGAGTAGAGAGGGGAGAAAGAGAGTAGAGAGAGGATAGAAGAGTAGAGAGGGGATAGAAGAGTAGAGAGGGGATAGAAGAGTAGAGAGGGGAGAAAGAGAGTAGAGAGAGGATAGAAGAGTAGAGAGGGGAGAAAGAGAGTAGAGAGGGGATAGAAGAGTAGAGAGGGGATAGAAGAGTAGAGAGGGGAGAAAGAGAGAGGGGAGAAAGAGAGTAGAGAGAGGATAGAAGAGTAGAGAGGGGAGAAAGAGAGTAGAGAGGGGAGAAAGAGAGTAGAGAGGGGAGAAAGAGAGTAGAGAGGGGATAGAAGAGTAGAGAGGGGAGAAAGACAGTAGAGAGGGGAGAAAGAGAGTAGAGAGGGGATAGAAGAGTAGAGAGGGGAGAAAGAGAGTAGAGAGAGGATAGAAGAGTAGAGAGGGGATAGAAGGGTAGAGAGGGGATAGAAGAGTAGAGAGGGGATAGAAGAGTAGAGAGGGGATAGAAGAGTAGAGAGGGGATAGAAGAGTAGAGAGGGGATAGAAGAGTAGAGAGGGGATAGAAGAGTAGAGAGGGGATAGAAGAGTAGAGAGGGGATAGAAGAGTAGAGAGGGGATAGAAGAGTAGAGAGGGGAGAAAGAGAGTAGAGATGGAAGAGGAAAGCCAGGAAAATCAGTGTAGTTGACAGATAGAAGCAGCAGCACCAAGCATTCCCAACAGATAACCACATAGTAGACACAGAACAGCCCGGTCGCCTCCTCTGCATTATGAGTGTGTAAGTGAATATGAGGTAAAAGTGAACGTGTGTGTGTGTACCTGGTACACAGCCTGTTCACACTGTTTGTCTTTCTGGGCTTTCTTCTCCATCTCCTCCCTCTGTTTGATGTCATAGATGAGCTGGAACAGGTCCCGGAGGTCCAGGATCACTGGTTCTGCCTGGGAGGTGGAGAGGAAGTAGAACACTGTTATATAGCTCTGTGGGTAACCAACCAGGTCACCCGTGATACAAGTCAGTATTGGACGTTCATCCATGTCTGAGGACGTCGGGAGAATGACGTGAAAACCGGCCGCTAGGTGCAACAGTGAGCGCTGTTACATTCAAGTAGGTTTCAGTTTTGCTGGGGCGTTGTGGACGGGCTCAGGGATGGGCGTAAGCATCTGCCTCTGATTCCAAAGGTTTTAATTCAAATCCAGCAATGTTTTAAGTTTATCCCAAGCCTTAATCCTTACCTTTGCCATTCAGTTAATACCTAGCCTTAACCCTTACCTTTGCCATTCAGTTAATACCTAGCCTTAACCCTTACCTTTACCATTCAGTTAATACCTAGCCTTAACCCTTACCTTTGCCATTCAGTTAATACCTAGCCTTAACCCTTACCTTTACCATTCAGTTAATACCTAGCCTTAACCCTTACCTTTACAATTCAGTTAATACCTAGCCTTAACCCTTACTTTTACCATTCAGTTAATACCTAGCCTTAACCCTTACCTTTACCATTCAGTTAATACCTAGCCTTAACCCTTACCTTTACCATTCAGTTAATACCTAGCCTTAACCCTACCTTTACCATTCAGTTAATACCTAGCCTTAACCCTTACTTTTACCATTCAGTTAATACCTAGCCTTAACCCTTACCTTTACCATTCAGTTAATACCTAACTTTAACCCTTACTTTTACCATGCAAAGTTTATACCTTAACCCTTACCTTTACCATTCAGAGTTAACACCTTAACCCTTACCTTTACCATTCAGAGTTAACACCTTATCCCTTACCTTTACCATTCAGAGTTAATACCTTAACCCTTACCTTTACCATTGAGAGTTAATACCTTAACCCTTACCTTTACCATTCAGAGTTAATACCTTAACCCTTACCTTTATCATTCAGAGTTAATACCTTAACCCTTACCTTTACCATGCAGAGTTAATACCTTAACCCTTACCTTTATCATTCAGAGTTAATACCTTAACCCTTACCTTTACCATGCAGAGTTAATACCTTAACCCTTACCTTTATCATTCAGAGTTAATACCTTAACCCTTACCTTTACCATTCAGAGTTAATACCTAACCTTAACCCTTACCTTTATCATTCAGAGTTAATACCTAACCTTAACCCTTACTTTTACCATTCAGAGTTAATACCTTAACCCTTACCTTTACCATGCAGAGTTAATACCTTAACCCTTACCTTTATCATTCAGAGTTAACACCTTATCCCTTACCTTTACCATTCAGAGTTAATACCTTAACCCTTACCTTTACCATTCAGAGTTAATACCTAACCTTACCTTTATCATTCAGAGTTAATACCTTAACCCTTACCTTTACCATTCAGAGTTAATACCTAACCTTACCTTTACCATTCAGAGTTAATACCTAACCTTATCCCTTACTTTTACCATTCAGAGTTAATACCTTAACCCTTACCTTTACCATTCAGAGTTAATACCTTAACCCTTACCTTTACCATTCAGAGTTAATACCTAACCTTAACCCTTACCTTTACCATTCAGAGTTAATACCTTAACCCTTACCTTTACCATTCAGAGTTAACACCTTAACCCTTACCTTTATCATTCAGAGTTAATACCTTAACCCTTACCTTTACCATTCAGAGTTAACACCTTATCCCTTACCTTTATCATGCAGAGTTAATACCTTAACCCTTACCTTTACCATTCAGAGTTAATACCTTAACCCTTACCTTTACCATTCAGAGTTAATACCTTAACCCTTACCTTTACCATTCAGAGTTAACACCTTAACCCTTACCTTTATCATTCAGAGTTAATACCTAACCTTAACCCTTACCTTTACCATTCAGAGTTAATACCTTAACCCTTACCTTTACCATGCAGAGTTAATACCTTAACCCTTACCTTTACCATTCAGAGTTAATACCTTAACCCTTACCTTTACCATTCAGAGTTAATACCTTAACCCTTACCTTTACCATTCAGAGTTAATACCTTAACCCTTACCTTTACCATTCAGAGTTAATACCTTAACCCTTACCTTTACCATGCAGAGTTAATACCTTAACCCTTACCTTTACCATTCAGAGTTAATACCTTAACCCTTACCTTTACCATTCAGAGTTAATACCTTAACCCTTACCTTTACCATGCAGAGTTAATACCTTAACCCTTACCTTTACCATTCAGAGTTAATACCTTAACCCTTACCTTTACCATTCAGAGTTAATACCTTAACCCTTACCTTTACCATTCAGAGTTAATACCTAACCTTACCTTTACCATTCAGAGTTAATACCTAACCTTATCCCTTACTTTTACCATTCAGAGTTAATACCTTAACCCTTACCTTTACCATTCAGAGTTAATACCTTAACCCTTACCTTTACCATTCAGAGTTAATACCTAACCTTAACCCTTACCTTTACCATTCAGAGTTAATACCTTAACCCTTACCTTTACCATTCAGAGTTAATACCTTAACCCTTACCTTTACCATTCAGAGTTAATACCTTAACCCTTACCTTTACCATTCAGAGTTAATACCTAACCTTATCCCTTACTTTTACCATTCAGAGTTAATACCTTAACCCTTACCTTTACCATTCAGAGTTAATACCTTAACCCTTACCTTTACCATTCAGAGTTTATACCTTAACCCTTACCTTTACCATGCAGAGTTAATACCTTAACCCTTACCTTTACCATTCAGAGTTAATACCTAACCTTAACCCTTACCTTTACCATTCAGAGTTAATACCTAACCTTAACCCTTACCTTTACCATTCAGAGTTAATACCTAACCTTAACCCTTACCTTTACCATGCAGAGTTAATACCTTAACCCTTACCTTTACCATTCAGAGTTAATACCTTAACCCTTACCTTTATCATTCAGAGTTAACACCTTAACCCTTACCTTTACCATTCAGAGTTAATACCTTAACCCTTACCTTTACCATTGAGAGTTAATACCTTAACCCTTACCTTTATCATTCAGAGTTAATACCTTAACCCTTACCTTTATCATTCAGAGTTAATACCTTAACCCTTACCTTTACCATTCAGAGTTAACACCTTAACCCTTACCTTTACCATTCAGAGTTAATACCTTAACCCTTACCTTTATCATTCAGAGTTAACACCTTAACCCTTACCTTTACCATGCAGAGTTAATACCTTAACCCTTACCTTTACCATTCAGAGTTAATACCTTAACCCTTACCTTTACCATTCAGAGTTAATACCTAACCTTAACCCTTACCTTTACCATTCAGAGTTAATACCTAACCTTAACCCTTACCTTTACCATTCAGAGTTAATACCTAACCTTAACCCTTACCTTTACCATGCAGAGTTAATACCTTAACCCTTACCTTTACCATTCAGAGTTAATACCTTAACCCTTACCTTTATCATTCAGAGTTAACACCTTAACCCTTACCTTTACCATTCAGAGTTAATACCTTAACCCTTACCTTTACCATTGAGAGTTAATACCTTAACCCTTACCTTTATCATTCAGAGTTAATACCTTAACCCTTACCTTTATCATTCAGAGTTAATACCTTAACCCTTACCTTTACCATTCAGAGTTAACACCTTAACCCTTACCTTTACCATTCAGAGTTAATACCTTAACCCTTACCTTTATCATTCAGAGTTAACACCTTAACCCTTACCTTTACCATGCAGAGTTAATACCTTAACCCTTACCTTTACCATTCAGAGTTAATACCTTAACCCTTACCTTTACCATTCAGAGTTAATACCTTAACCCTTACCTTTACCATTCAGAGTTAATACCTAACCTTAACCCTTACCTTTATCATTCAGAGTTAATACCTTAACCCTTACCTTTACCATTCAGAGTTAATACCTTAACCCTTACCTTTACCATTGAGAGTTAATACCTTAACCCTTACCTTTATCATTCAGAGTTAATACCTTAACCCTTACCTTTATCATTCAGAGTTAATACCTTAACCCTTACCTTTACCATTCAGAGTTAATACCTAACCTTAACCCTTACCTTTACCATTCAGAGTTAATACCTAACCTTAACCCTTACCTTTACCATTCAGAGTTAATACCTAACCTTAACCCTTACCTTTACCATGCAGAGTTAATACCTTAACCCTTACCTTTACCATTCAGAGTTAATACCTTAACCCTTACCTTTATCATTCAGAGTTAACACCTTAACCCTTACCTTTACCATTCAGAGTTAATACCTTAACCCTTACCTTTACCATTGAGAGTTAATACCTTAATCATTCAGAGTTAATACCTTAACCCTTACCTTTATCGTTCAGAGTTAATACCTTAACCCTTACCTTTACCATTCAGAGTTAACACCTTAACCCTTACCTTTACCATTCAGAGTTAATACCTTAACCCTTACCTTTATCATTCAGAGTTAACACCTTAACCCTTACCTTTACCATGCAGAGTTAATACCTTAACCCTTACCTTTACCATTCAGAGTTAATACCTTAACCCTTACCTTTACCATTCAGAGTTAATACCTTAACCCTTACCTTTACCATTCAGAGTTAATACCTAACCTTAACCCTTACCTTTATCATTCAGAGTTAATACCTTAACCCTTACCTTTACCATTCAGAGTTAATACCTTAACCCTTACCTTTACCATTGAGAGTTAATACCTTAACCCTTACCTTTATCATTCAGAGTTAATACCTTAACCCTTACCTTTATCATTCAGAGTTAATACCTTAACCCTTACCTTTACCATTCAGAGTTAATACCTAACCTTAACCCTTACCTTTACCATTCAGAGTTAATACCTAACCTTAACCCTTACCTTTACCATTCAGAGTTAATACCTAACCTTAACCCTTACCTTTACCATGCAGAGTTAATACCTTAACCCTTACCTTTACCATTCAGAGTTAATACCTTAACCCTTACCTTTATCATTCAGAGTTAACACCTTAACCCTTACCTTTACCATTCAGAGTTAATACCTTAACCCTTACCTTTACCATTGAGAGTTAATACCTTAACCCTTACCTTTATCATTCAGAGTTAATACCTTAACCCTTACCTTTATCATTCAGAGTTAATACCTTAACCCTTACCTTTACCATTCAGAGTTAACACCTTAACCCTTACCTTTACCATTCAGAGTTAATACCTTAACCCTTACCTTTATCATTCAGAGTTAACACCTTAACCCTTACCTTTACCATTCAGAGTTAATACCTTAACCCTTACCTTTACCATTCAGAGTTAATACCTTAACCCTTACCTTTACCATTCAGAGTTAATACCTTAACCCTTACCTTTATCATTCAGAGTTAATACCTAACCTTAACCCTTACCTTTATCATTCAGAGTTAATACCTTAACCCTTACCTTTACCATTCAGAGTTAATACCTTAACCCTTACCTTTACCATTCAGAGTTAATACCTTAACCCTTACCTTTACCATTCAGAGTTAATACCTTAACCCTTACCTTTACCATTCAGAGTTAATACCTTAACCCTTACCTTTACCATGCAGAGTTAATACCTTAACCCTTACCTTTATCATTCAGAGTTAACACCTTAACCCTTACCTTTACCATTCAGAGTTAACACCTTAACCCTTACCTTTACCATTCAGAGTTAACACCTAACCTTAACCCTTACCTTTACCATTCAAAGTTAATACCTTAACCCTTACCTTTACCATGCAGAGTTAATACCTTAACCCTTACCTTTATCATTCAGAGTTAACACCTAACCTTAACCCTTACCTTTACCATTCAGAGTTAATACCTTAACCCTTACCTTTACCATGCAGAGTTAATACCTTAACCCTTACCTTTATCATTCAGAGTTGATACCTAACCTTAACCCTTACCTTTACCATGCAGAGTTAATACCTTAACCCTTACCTTTACCATTCAGAGTTAACACCTTAACCCTTACCTTTATCATTCAGAGTTAATACCTTAACCCTTACCTTTACCATTCAGAGTTAACACCTTAACCCTTACCTTTACCATTCAGAGTTAATACCTTAACCCTTACCTTTACCATTCAGAGTTAACACCTTAACCCTTACCTTTACTATGCAGAGTTAATACCTTAACCCTTACCTTTACCATTCAGAGTTAATACCTTAACCCTTACCTTTACCATGCAGAGTTAATACCTTAACCCTTACCTTTATCATTCAGAGTTAATACCTAACCTTAACCCTTACCTTTACCATTCAGAGTTAATACCTTAACCCTTACCTTTACCATTCAGAGTTAATACCTAACCTTAAAATTCCGGAGTTAATGCCTAAACTTAACCTTAAACAAAAATTTGACTTTTGGAACAACTTAGAAATTTGATGTTTGAGAAACATGGATGAACATCTAATTCTGACGTGAGACTGTGAGAGTGAGTTGTAACACACACACACACATATACAGGCATATACAGTCAGGCGCACACTCTCACACACACATTCACAAGCATGCGCATACACACACACCACCTCACATTCACAGCGTAATAAAGCATTTGGATGTGAGGTCTTAGTTTCACTATGAACAGCATCGGAGCAGAGAGCTGGGGATTCTGGGGATTCTGAGGGGTGAGCCTGGGGAACAATGAAATATAGATCTTGTTTAATATTTGATTGAGGCATAACAGGGAGTTCCCAGGCAGTGTTCGGACATCACCAGTATAGTGTTGCTTTCCAACATGCTCCTACTTCCTTCCTACCACATCTGAACTCTGATTCAGACTTAGATAAATCATGTAGTGTGAGTCTCAATCTCTTCTCTCCTTTCATCACTTTCTCTGTTCCCTCTCTCTTCTGACTGTATATAATTAGTAGTGAACAGACATCTCTCTTGTCGTCTCTGTCCTCAGAAAACACAACAGGGACGGAACTCTCCTAGCACACACAGAGGAATACATGGCAGCTTGCTGGGTTGCTCTGTTTCCCAGGGCGCCAGGTCAGTTCCTGGGAGGATTGACGGGTCGTTAGAGGTGATGACACACTCACACACTCGTCGAGTCACTACGGGAAATCAATATGGCAGCAGAGAGCAGAGACAGCCTCACACATAACACAGACACGAGACACAGACAGCAACAACACAGAGAGAATATAGACACACACACAGCAGAGCAGACTGGGCTCTCTATCTGTAGAGAGCTGATTCAAGGCTCAGTATCTTAATGTGAACACGACAATGTTCCCTGGGGCAAGCAGAGGACATTGGGGAGTCATGGACAACAGAAAAGCAAACTAAGGCACACACACACACACACACACACGGTACTCACAGACTGTGCTGTCTTGATGGCTACGAAGCGGTGGTTGCCCTCTTTCCCACAGACATAACCAAAGGCTCGGTGGTCTGTGATGTCCTTAGCGATGTAAGAGATCTCATGGACCGCATGGTGGTGCTGGAGGACCTGAGAGAGACCAGGCAGAGAAACACAGTCAGAGACTGGACCCCTGATCTAGAGATGAAAAGAAGAGAGGAAAGAAGGGAGGAGAGAAGAGAGAGAGAGAGGAGGGAGAGAAAGAGAGAGGAGGGAGAGAAAGAGAGAGGAGGGAGAGGATCTGGCAGTACTTATTTTCAGAGCTCAGACAGCTCTCAGCAGGAAGTGGCCCTCACACACCCCTTGCCAAATTGAGGACAGACGGAGGGAGACAGTCACACTATTCCCTGTGAGCCTCTGTTGTGTTTTTGTGCCAGGCAGGAAGAAGGGGGATTAGACCTCCTCAACCCCCACACACACACACACACACACACACACACACACACACACACACACACACACCCGCCTGCTCGTTTAACAGTCTTTAGTTCCCCTACTTCCCCCAGTTTAGCCAGAGTGTTTGCGCCAGGGAGGGATGGCTGTGCCCATGGCAGATGGCACTGGCTGTCCCAGAGAACGGGAGCAGGGACTGACTCTGCCCACACGCTCACACATACTTACACTGACTTCCAAACATCACACACACACACACACACACACACACACACACACACACACACACACACACACACACACACACACACACACACACACACACACACACACACACACACATAGCACGCTCACACATGCATACCGATGCCACACATACACCCACACACAAGTGTGTGTGTGTGCGCATCCGTGTACGTGTGTGCGTGTGTGTGTGTGTGTGTGAGTGTAAGTGGCAATGACAGTCGCGTCGCTGTAGGCAGTCGAGTTGATCATTTCATCTGCTCACTGGATGTGTCACTACAGGCAGAGGCAATCTCAGAACGCAGCACTGACACCCAAAACACAGAGATGTGTATCTGTCAACCCCACACAGAGCTCTGACAGTACAGAGCACCCGGCAGCAGCCACAGTGGTGTGTGACTGATGCCTTCTATATTTAATAAGTAGGCTGATGATTGTCATCACTCCCATTGACTGACCTGACAATAATAAGAGCCCCTCCCCTCCAATAACCAAGGCAGCAGGAGAGGCCCCGGGATCACACGCACGTACGCCACACGCACAAACACACAGGGCGTACGCACGCCCACACAAACATGCACGCGCATCCCGTGCCGGTAGATTGAACCCCGGTAGATTGAACCCCGGTAGATTGAACCCCGGTTTCTCGTGCGATTCTGAGGCTGGAGAGGGGTTGACATACGCACTTTTCCTTTCTCCCTCTCTCCAACCCTACATCGCCACGGTGACCATGACGGAGAGAGAGCGTGAACACGGGCACCCGCCCTCTGTGGGGACGGAGGAGAGATTAATGTTCCCTCGCTCCTCTTCTCCATCCTCCACGACCTTCCCTCTTCCGTGAGAGAGCTCATCCATCCATCCGTCCATAAGGGGGGTTGGGGGATGTAAGCAATATGGCTGCAGTGTGGGAGGTAGAGAGGCAAGGCCACACACACACACACACACACACACACACACACACACACACACACACACACACACACACACACACACACACACACACACACACACACACACACACACACCGTGGCACCCTGCACACAGAGAAAGACAGACTGCACTGATATCAGACGATAAACCAGGTTTGTATTCTGATCTACTTAGGAGGTTTCAATTAGGTCCTCCTGATTTCCCCCGGGACTACTTAGAGCTGCCTCATTAACAAGCCCACCTGTCCCCCTGGACCACACACACACACACACACACACACACACACACACACACACACACACACACACACACACACACACACCTTTAAAACTCACCCCAAACTTCTCATCAAAGATCTTGATCCCCCCAAAGGAGACGGTCAAAAACACCTTCTGTTTGTGGTCTCCTTTAGAGCGCCCTGCTGCTGCTATACCCTACAGAACAGACACAAAGAGGCAGGATATAGACACGCACAAACACACGTCTACTTACTGTAAATGGAGAAGAGCAGAGAGGAGGAGGAAAGAGCAGAAGTGCGTGTGTGTGTGTGTGTGTGTCTCAGGGTTTCCGCTAGCCGGTAATAGCTGGCTTTTGTCTGATAGAAAGAATATAGAAAAGCAGATCAATAAAATTAGCGCCGGCCAATTTTCCAGTCGATGTAAATACCAAAATACCAGTCGATGTAAATACCAAAATACCAGTCGATGTAAATACATTTGACTGGTCATGCTTATCGGTCTACAGGTTAATTTGCATCATTTTGTGGAATGAAATTAGCACGTGTGTATAGTCTATTCGTTATGTATCTCAGCACACGTGTACAGCATACATATACAGAGCCTTCGAGTGGAAAATCTGTCTGACAGCAGAGGAGCTGCTGCCGCAGCATCTTGTGGTGCGTTCTGAACAACAGGGAACTCTGAAAAAGACCCGGTCAAAATCTTTTTTATCCAGTTTAGGACTACCGGTTGTATGAATCTGGGATCTGTCGTCCCAACTGGCTCAGAGTCTGTCTGGAATAGGCTATTTCTCTGTCGACAAGCTGACCAAAGCCTTGACATAAGCTAGTTATTTTGCTGTTCGTTACTCATCTTATTGGCTGAGGAAAAGTAAATGTGGACAGTTATTCTAACATGTTCAAAGTGCACATCAGAATTTGGTAAGAAGGACCACAAACCATTGCATCCTGGACTTGCATGTTCTGTTAATATGAATGACCATAGTTTAAATGTGATGTCTGTCATTCTGAGCACTGTGGGTGGACGCCCTAATCAGGTTACACATCCAATGCAAAAGGCTCTGGTAGATTTCTCAAATATCCGGTAAATTAAAATGTTGCCGGTCAAATGTCCGGCGCCATATTTTCCTAACGGAAACCCTGGTGTGTGTATTTCCTGTCTGGATGAGCAAATTGGGAAACAAGTTGATCAATGCACCGTTTGCCTCTGCTCCTCACCCCTCACCTCTCCTCACCTCTCCTCTCCTCACCTCTCCTCTCCTCTCCTCACCCCTCACCTCACCCCTCACCTGTCCTCACCCCTGACCCCTACCTGTCCTCACCCCTCCTCTCCTCACCCCTCACCTCACCTGTCCTCACCCCTGACCCCTCACCTGTCCTCACCCCTCACCTCTCCTCTCCTCACCCCTCACCTCACCCCTCACCTGTCCTCACCCCTGACCCCTCACCTGTCCTCACCCCTGACCCCTCACCTGTCCTCACCCCTCCTCTCCTCTCCTCACCCCTCACCTGTCCTCACCCCTGACCCCTCACCTCTCCTCACCCCTCACCTCTCCTCACCCCTCACCTGTCCTCACCCCTGACCCCTCACCTGTCCTCACCTGTCCTCTCCTCTCCTCACCTCACCCCTCACCTCACCTCACCCCTCACCTGTCCTCACCCCTCACGTCTCCTCACCCCTCACCTTTCCTCACCCCTCTCCTCTCCTCACCCCTCACCTCTCCTCACCCCTCCTCTCCTCACCCCTCACCTCACCCCTCACATGTCCTCACCCCTGACCCCTCACCTCTCCTCACCCCTCACCTCTCCTCTCCTCACCCCTCACCTGTCCTCACCCCTGACCCCTCACCTGTCCTCACCTGTCCTCACCTCTCCTCTCCTCACCTCACCCCTCACCTGTCCTCACCCCTCACGTCTCCTCACCCCTCACCTTTCCTCACCCCTCTCCTCTCCTCACCCCTCACCTCTCCTCACCCCTCACCTCTCCTCTCCTCACCCCTCACCTGTCCTCACCTCAGACCCCTCACCTGTCCTCACCCCTCACGTCTCCTCACCCCTCTCCTCTCCTCACCCCTCACCTGTCCTCACCCCTGACCCCTCACCCGTCCTCACCCCTCACGTCTCCTCACCCCTCACCTTTCCTCACCCCTCACGTCTCCTCGCCCCTCACGTCTCCTCACAGCTCACCTGTCCTCACCCCTCACCTTTCCTCACCCCTCACCTTTCCTCACCCCTCACCTCTCACGTCTCCTCACCCCTCACCTCTCCTCACCCCTCACCTTTCCTCACCCCTCACGTCTCCTCACCCCTCACCTTTCCTCAACCCTCACCTCTCACGTCTCCCCACCCCTCACCTCTCCTCACCCCTCACCTCTCCTCACCTTTTCACCCTATAATTCTGTCACACAATTACCCAGCATGTTAAATGAGATCGGAGCCTAAATCACTATCCTCACCTCCTCTCTCCCTCATCCTCCCTTCTCTCTCTCCTTCCTCACCACCTCTCTACCCATCCTCACCGCTCTCCTCCATCCTCCCTCCTCTCTACCCATTCTCACCTCCTCTCTCCCAAATCCTTGCTCTGCTCTCCCCCATCCTCACCTCCCCTCTCTCCCCCATCCTCTCTCCTCTCTCCCCCATCTCCACCTCATTATGTTCCATTATTACCCCAGACCCCCTTCCCCCTCATTCCCTGTCCTCGGGGTCAAACACACACACACACACACTCACCTTGAGCTTCATCATGGAGTCTTGACAAAGTTTGTCTCCCCTCGCGGCCATGACTTCGTCCAGACCGATGAGTTTAGCCTTGTAGCGAACGCCATCCCCCTTAAACCGCCTGATCAACCCGGCCTCGCTACGATCCTGCCCTGAGAGAGAGACACAAATACAGAGTCAGTACAGTACAATAAACGCACATGACCATGACCCCCATCCCTCCCTATTCTATCTCTCTATCTCAATCCATCCCTCTCTATTCTATTTCTATCTCTATCTATCCATCCCTCTCTATTCTATCTCTATCTCTATCCATCCCTCTCTATTCTATCTCTCTCTATCCATCCCTCTCTATTCTATCGCTATCTATCCATCCCTCTCTTTTCTATATCTATCCATCCCTCTCTTTTCTATATCTATCCATCCCTCCCTATTCTATCTCTCTATTCATCTCTCAAAATTCTATCTCTCTATCCATCCCATCTCTATCTCTATCATTCCCTCCCTATTCTATCTCTCTATCCATCCCATCTCTATCTCTATCTATCCATCCCTCCCTATTCTATCTCTCTATCCATCCCATCTCTATCTCTATCTATCCATCCCTCCCTAGTCTATCTCTCTATCCATCCCATCTCTATCTCTATCTATCCATCCCTCCCTATTCTATCTCTCTATCCATCCCATCTCTATATCCATCCATCCCATCTATCTCTATCCATCCCTCCCTATTCTATCTCTCTATCCATCCCATCTCTATCTCTATCCATCCCTCCCCATTCTCTCTCTACCTACCTCTATCCACCCCTACCCATTCCCTCTCTGAATGATGGTGTGACATTTTGTTCTTATCTCCTCTCTCTTTCTGTTTCCCCTCTCTTCTCACACTCTCTATTATCCATGTGTGTAGTGTGTGGGTGTATTGAGTGTGTGTACTAGTGTGTTTGTGTGTGTTGTCCTAGCTCCTCTCTCTATGTTATCTCCTGTGGTTAGTAAAGTACTCCTCACAGACAACAGAGTGGGAGGGAGGGAGGGAGGGAATTAAGAAAATTCCCAAAGTTAAGAAAAGCTTTGACTATGTACAGACTCAGTGAGCATAGCCTTGCTATTGAGAGATGCCGCAGAAGGCACAACTGGCTCTCGAGAGCACACTGCCCACAAAATGAGGTGGAAACTGAGCTGCACTTCCTAACCTCCTGCCAAATGTATGACCATATTAGAGACACATACAGTTGAAGTCGGAAGTTTACATACACCTTAGCCAACTACATTTAAACTCAGTTTTTCACAATTCCTGACATTTAATCCTAGTAAAAATTCCCTCTTTCAGGTCAGTTAGGATCACCACTTATTTTAAGAATGTGAAATGTCAGAATAATAGCAGAGAGAATGATTTATTTCAGCCTTTATTCCCACATTTATTGGGAATAATGATTTATTTCAGCTTCTGGGTCAGAAGTTTACATACACTCAATTAGTATTTGGTAGCATTGCCTTTAAATTGTTTAACTTGGGTCAAACGTTTCGGGTAGCCTTCCACATGCTTCCCACAATAAGTTGGGTGAGTTTTGGCCCATTCCTCCTGACAGAGCTGGTGTAACTGAGTCAGGTTTGTAGGCCTCCTTGCTCACACATGCTTTTTCAGTTCTGCCCACAAATTTTCTATAGGATTGAGGTCAGGGCTTTGTGATGACCACTTCAATACCTTGACTTTGTTGTCCTTAAGCCATTTTGCCACAACTTTGAAAGTATGCTTGGGGTCATTGTCCATTTGGAAGACCCATTTGTGACCAAACTTTAACTTCCTGACTGATGTCTTGAGATGTTGCTTCAATATATCCCCATAATTTTCCTGCCTCATGATGCTATCGATTTTGTGAAGGGCACCAGTCCCTCCTGCAGCAAAGCACCCCCACAACATGATGCTGCCACCCCCGTGCTTCACGGTTGGGATGGTGTTCTTCGGCTTGCAAGCCTCCCCCTTTTTCCTCCAAACATAACAATGGTCATTATGGCCAAACAGTTCTATTTTGGTTTCATCTGACCAGAGGACATTTCTCCAAAAAGTACGATCTTTGTCCCCATGTGCAGTTGCAAACCGTAGTCTGTCTTTTTTATGGCGGTTTTGGAACTGTGGCTTCTTCCTTGCTGAGCGGCCTTTCAGGTTATGTCGATATAGGACTCGTTTTACTGTGGATATAGATAGTTTTGTACCTGTTTCCTCCAGCATCTTCACAAGGTCCTTTGCTGTTGTTCTGGGATTGATTTGTACTTTTCGCACCAAAGTACGTTCATCTCTAGGAGACAGAACGCATCTCCTTCCTGAGCGGTATGACGGCTGCGTGGTCCCATGGTGTTTATACTTGTGCACTATTGTTTGTACAGATGAACGTGGTACCTTCAGGAATTTGGAAATTGCTCCCAAGGATGAACCGTACTTGTGGAGGTCTACAATTGTTTTCTGAGGTCTTGGTTGATTTCTTTTGATTTTCCCATGATGTCAAGCAAAGAGGCACTGAGTTTGAAGGTAGGCCTTGAAATACATCCACAGGTACACGTGACGATCGTCAAAAGGAGTAGACCAAGGTGCAGCGTGGTACGTTTTCATATTTATATTTATTGTAACTCAGAACACTCAAACAAAATAACAAACAATGAAAAAACGAACATCACGTTCTCCAGGCTTACTGAGCTGACAAAAACAAGATCCCACCCTGAAGGAGGGAAAAAGGGCTGCCTAAGAATGATTCCCAATCAGAGACAATGATAGACAGCTGCCTCTGATTGGAAACCATACTAGGCCAATCAACAACAAGCAACAAAAAGAACATAGAAATATGACACATAGAATGTCACACCCTGACCTAACCAAACAGGTCAGGGCGTGACAACACCTCCAATTGTATCAAATGGTGTCAATTAGCCTATCAGAAGCTTCTAAAGCCATGGCATAATTTTCTGGAGTTTTCCAAGCTGTTTAAAGGCACAGTCAACTTAGTACATGTAAACTTCTGACCCACTGGAATTGTGATACAATGAATTATAAGTGAAATAATCTGTCTGTAAACAATTGTTGGAAAAATTACTTGTGTCATGCACAAAGTAGATGTCTTAAGCGACTTGCCAAATCTATCGTTTGTTAACAAGAAATTTGTGGAGTGGTTGAAAAATGAGTTTTAATGACTCCAACCTAAGTGTATGTAAACTTCCGACTTCAACTGTATTTCCCTCAGATTACACAGACCCACAAAGAATTCTAAAACTAATCCAATTTTGAGAAACTCCCATATTTAATAGGTGAATACCACAGTTACCATCACAGCAGCAAGATTTGCAACCCGTTGACACAAGAAAATGTCAACCAGTGAACAAACACTATACGGTCTTCCTTCTGGTGTGTGTAACTGTAATTTGACAGCCAGCCAAACCCATTTAAAAAGAAACGGAATCGTTGTGAGGATTCCAAAATCCTCCAGTGTTTTATTGATGAAACAAAGTGAAAAAGCAATGCTTCAAAGGCTTTAATAACAAGTATGGCAGGAGATAACCAGAAGTGCGGCAACCGTTCTCAACAATGACTCTTAACTAAATTATTCCTGGTGCCCTTCTCAGCGCCAAAGAAAAATCGCAAGCTAGATGCCGTTAAATAGAATGGCCACCGGGTGGCGCATATAGAAATGGAAATACAGTGCATTCGGAAAGTATTCAGACCCCTTGACTTTTTCCACATTTTGTTACGTTACAGCCTTGTTCTAAAATTGATTCAATAGTTTTTCCCCCTCATCAATCTACACACAATACCCCATAATGACAAAACAAAGCAAGGTTTTTAGAAATGTTTTCAAATGTATATAAAAGAAAATGAAACATCACATTCAAATAAGTATTCAGACCCTTTACTCAGTACATTGTTGAAGCACCTTTGGCAGCACCTTTCAAGTCTTCTTTGGTATGACGCTATTCAGACCTCTTGACTTTTTACACATTTTCTTATGTTGCTTACGTTATTCTAAAATTGATTCAATAGTTTTTCCCCTCATCAATCTACATACAATACCCCATAATGACAAAGCAAAAACAGCTTTTTATCAATTTTTGCAAGTAAAAAACAACAACTGAAATATCACATTTACATAAGTATTCAGACCCTTTACTCAGTAATTTCTTGAAGCACCTTTGGCAGCGAGTCTTCTTGGGTATGACGCTACAAGCTTGACAAACCTGTATTTGGGGAGTTTCTCCCCTTCTTCTCTGCAGATCCTCTAAAGCTCTGTCAGGTTGGATGGGGAGTGTTGCTGCACAGCTACTATTTTCAGGTCTCTCCAGAGATGTTCGATGGCTTCAAGTCCGGGCTCTGTCTGGGCCACTCAAGGACATTCAGAGACTTGTTCCGAAGCTACTTCTGTGTAGTCTTGGCTGTGTGCTTAGGGTCGTTGTCCTGTTGGTAGGTGAACCTTCGCCCCAGTCTGGGGTCCTGACCACTCTGGAGCAGGTTTTCATCAAGGATCTCTCTGTATATTGCTCTGTACATCTTTCCCTTGATCCTGACTAGTCTCCCAGTCCCTGCCACTGAAAACCATCCTCACAGCATGATGCTGCCACCATGCTTCATCGTAGGGATGGTGCCAGGTTTCCTCCAGACGTGACACTTGGCATTCAGACCAAAGAGTTCAATCTTGGTTTCATCAGACCAAAGAATCTTGTTTCTCATGGTCTGAAAGTCCTTTAGGCGCCTTTGGCAAACTCCAACCGGGCGGTCATGTGCCTTTTACTGAAGTGTGGCTTCCATCTGGCCACTCTACAATAAAGGCCTGATTCGTGGAGTGCTGCAGAGATGGTTGTCCTTCTGGAATGTTCTCCCATCTCCACAGAGGAACTCTGGAGCTCTATCAGAGTGACCATCAGGTTCTTGGTCACCTCCCTGACCAAGGCCCTTCTCCCCCGATTGCTCAGTTTGGCAGGGCGACCAGCTGTAGGAAGAGTCTTAGCGGTTCCAAACTTCTTCCATTTAAGATTGATGGAGGCCACTGTGTTCTTGGGGACCTTCAATGCTGCAGACATTTGTTGGTACCCTTCCCCAGATCTGTGCCTCGACACAATCCTGTCTCGGAGCTCTACAGACAATTCCTTCAACCTCATGGTTTGGTTTTTGCTCTGACATGCACTGTCAACGGTGGGACCTTATATAGACAGGTGTGTGACTTTCCAAATCATGTCCAAGCAATTGAATTTACCACAGGTGGACTCCCATAAATTTGTTGAAACATCTCAAGGATGATCAATGGAAACAGATGCACCTGAGTTCAATTTCGAGTCTGATAGCAAAGGGTCTGAATACTTACCATAATTTCCGGACTATAAGCCGCAACTTTTTTCCCACACTTTGAACCTCGCGGCTTAAACAATGACGTGGCTAATATATGGATTTTTCAAAAAAACACATTCTGTGACGTGCTCAGTTTTTTGGTGGCATGAAGCTTTCATTAGACCAATGAAATTGCCGAACGGGTTAAGGTCAAACAACTTTTTTGTTTACTGTTTAGATTAAATCGAGCGCTCTCAAACTTCCCATCATTCTGATTAGGGTAGTCATTTTGTCACCCTCATGGCAAAGACACGGAGAAATGCATATGATGCAGCTTTCAAGTTGAAGACGATTGATCTGGCTGTTGGAAATGGAAATAGAGCTGCTGCACGGGAGCTTGGTCTTAATGAGTCGATGATAAGACGTTGGAAACAGCAGTGTGAGGAATTGACTCAGCGCAAAAAGACAACAAAAGCTTTCAGAGGGAAGAAAAGCAGATGGCCCGAACTAGAAAATGAGCTGGAAGACTGGGTCAACACACAGGGAGCAGACGGCTGAGGTGTTGCGGCTTATAGACATGTGCGGCTTATTTATGTTCAAAATAATATATATATTTTTTTAATTCAGTGGGTGCGGCTTATATTCAGGTGCGCTCAATAGTCCGGAAATTACGGTATGTAAATAAGGCATTTCTGTTTAAAACATTTTATACATTTCAAAATTCCTAAAAAACAGTTTTTGCTTTGTCATTATGGGGTATAGAATTGATAAGGGACATTTTTTATTTAATCCATTTTAGAATAAGGCTAGTAACATAACAAAATGTGGAAAAAGTGAAAAGGTCTGAATACTGTCTGAATGCACTGTAAACCCTGAATGAGGCAGAGCAAATACCATTGTAAATACAACTCATTTATTTTCCCTTTTGTACTTAAACTCTTCAATATTTTTTACAACACTGTACATCCCCACAATATAACATTCGAAATGCCTCTATTCTTTTAAAACAGTGTAATGTTTAGTGTTTATTTATGATTGTTTATTTCCCTTTGATTCGTTATTTATTTCACTTGCTTTGGCAATGTATGTTTCCCGTGCCAATGAAGCCCTTTTGAATTGAATTGTGAGAGAGAACGAAAGAGACCCTCAGGGGATGAGATTTTAGCCTGATCTGTCGCAGCTCTCTCAGGACCTTAATCCTGTTCCATCACTCTGAGATGAAACACCGCACACATACGAGAGGCAAGCAGGAAGCACTGGGTTCCGGGGGGGGTTTAGGGTTTCACTGCCTTGCTGAAGAGAACAACGGCAGTAGGTACTGATTACAGAAACCCTCCAGCCCTGGGATTCAAACCACCAATCCTCCAGCTGCTGGGCTAACTCTGGAACCTAAATCCAATCAAATCAAATCAAATCGTTTTAGTCACATGCACACGGTTAGCAGATGCTATTACGAGTGTAGCGAAATGCTTATGCTTCTAGATTCGACAGTGCAGCAGTATCTAACAGGTAATATCTAACAATTCCACAACAAAACCTAATATCTATCAAATTCCACAACAAAACCTAATACAAACAATCTAGTAAAGGAATGGGATGAGAATATATAAGTATAAAATATATGGATGAGCAATGACAGAGCAGCTAAGATGCAATAGATAGTAAAGAATAGATAGTGAAGGATACAGTATATGCAGTTGAAGTCGGAAGTTTACATACACTTAGGTGGAGTCATTAAAATGTGTTTTTCAACCACTCCACAAATTTCTTATTAACAAACGATAGTTTTGGCAAGTCGCATAGGACATCTACTTTGTGCATGACACAAGTAATTTTTCCAACAATTGTTTACAGACAGATTATTTCACTTATAATTCACTGTATCACAATTCCAGTGGGTCAGAAGTTTACATACACTAAGTTGACTTTGCCTTTAAACAGCTTGGAAAGTTCCAGAAAATTATGTCATGGCTTTAGAAGCTTCTGATAGGCTAATTGACACCATTTGAGTCAATTGGAGGTGTACCTGTGGATGTATTTCAAGGCCTACCTTCAAACTCAGTGCCTCTTTGTGTCACGCTTGTCGTTGGAAATTGAGGACCAAAACGCAGCAGGTATGTGTATGCTCATCTTGTTTATTAACTTCCAAAAAACGAACGTACAAAAATAACAAAAAAACACGAACGATTGACAAACTGACAGTCTGGTAAGGCACTAGGCTAAACACAGAACAATCACCCACAAAAGCAAACACAAACACACCCTACTATATGGGACTCTCAATCAAAGGCAGATAGACAACACCTGCCTTCAACTGAGAGTCCCAACCCCAATTAATCAAACATAGACATACACTCACTAGACTCCACATAGAAATACATAAACATAAACCAAAACCCGGAATTACTAAATCAAACACCCTTTTTACAAAACACACCACCCTGAACCACATAAAACAAATACCCTCTGCCACGTCCTGACCAAACTACAATACTAATGAACCTATATACTGGCCAGGACGTGACAGTACCCCCCCCTTAAAGGTGCTAACCCCGGAAGCACCATAAAACGAAAAAAAAAAAAAAACAACCCCAACCAACAAAACCAAAATTCCCCTCTACTAAAGGGAGGGAAGGGAGGATGGCTGCCGTCAACGACGGCACTGTGCTACACCCCCCCTCCCCAACCCACCTATATCTGGAGGTGGCTCTGGTTCCGGCCGTTCCAGGCTGTCGGGCCACTCTGGCATCGCCGAGGGGCAGTCGGGCCAGTCTGGCATCGCCGGGGGGCAGTCGGGGCAGTCTGGCATCGCCTGGGGGCAGTTTGGCCAGTCTGGCAGTTCGGGACAGTCTGGGCAGTCTGGCAGTTCGGGACAGTCTGGGCAGTCTGGCAACTCGGGACAGTCTGGGCAGTCTGGCAACTCGGTACAGTCTGGGCAGTCTGGCAACTCGGGACAGTCTGGGCAGTCTGGCAACTCGGGACGTTCAGGGCAGTCTGGCCACTCCGGCAGTTCAGGGCAGTCTGGCCACTCCGGCAGTTCAGGGCAGTCTGGCCACTCCGGCAGTTCAGCGCAGTCTGGCCACTCCGGCAGTTCAGCGCAGTCTGGCCACTCCGGCAGTTCAGCGCAGTCTGGCCACTCCGGCAGTTCAGCGCAGTCTGGCCACTCCGGCAGTTCAGCGCAGTCTGGCCACTCCGGCAGTTCAGCGCAGTCTGACCTCTCTGGCGACTGTTGACTGGCGGGCAGCTCTGACGACTGTTGACTGGCGGGCAGCTCTGACGACTGTTGACTGGCGGGCAGCTCTGACGACGACTGTTGACTGGCGGGCAGCTCTGACGACGACTGTTGACTGGCGGGCAGCTCTGACGACGACTGTTGACTGGCGGGCAGCTCTGATGACGACTGTTGACTGGCGGGCAGCTCTGATGACTGTTGACTGGCGTGGCTGGGTTGACGCACTTGTAGCCTGGTGCGTGGTGCTGGTACTGGGCTTACCAGATTATGAACACGCACCTCCAGGCTAGTGCGGGGAGCGGGAACAGGACGAGTCGGACTGGGTTGACGCACTTCCGGGTCCGCACGAGAGACAGGAGCTGGAAACCCAGGGCTATGGAGGCGCACAGTCGGTCTAGATCTTACCTCCTGCACAACCCGCCTTGGCTGGATGGAACTAGTAGCCCTGTACGAGCGGGGTGCTCGTATAGGGCAGACTGGGCTGTGCAGGGGCCTGATGGTAGCCGTGCGTAGAGCGGGAGTTGGGTAGCCTGGTCCTCGGAGGCGTACCGGCGACCAGATGCGCTGCGCAGGCATCCTCCTACCAGGCTGGATGCCCGCTCTAGCACGGCACCTGCGAGGGGCTGGAATAACGCGCACCGGACTGTGCGTGTGTATGGGTGAGATAGTGCGCTCCTCAGCGAAACATAGCGCTCTCCACCCCATACACTCCTCCATATAACCACGGGTAGCTGGCTTCCGGCTCTTCTTACGCCTAGCCAAACTACCCGTGTGCCCCCCCCCAAAAAAATTATTGGGGGTGCCTCTCGTGCTTCTCCCTCAGCGCGTCCATGGCCTCGTACCTACGCCTCTCTGCCTTGGCTGCCTCAATTTCCCACTGCGGGCGGCGATACTCCCCAGCCTGGTGCCAAGGTCCTGCCCCGTCCAGAACTTCCTCCCAGGTCCACTTCTCCCGCCAGTCCAACTCGAATTCCCTCTGCTCCTTCCTCTGCTGCTTGGTCCTTGAGTGGTGGGTGATTCTGTCACGCTTGTCGTTGGAAATTGAGGACCAAAACGCAGCAGGTATGTGTATGCTCATCTTGTTTATTAACTTCCAAAAAACAAACGTACAAAAAAACACGAACGATTGACAAACTGACAGTCTTGTAAGGCACTAGGCTAAACACAGAACAATCACCCACAAAAGCAAACACAAACACACCCTACTATATGGGACTCTCAATCAAAGGCAGATAGACAACACCTGCCTTCAACTGAGAGTCTCAACCCCAATTAATCAAACATAGACATACACTCACTAGACTCCACATAGAAATACCTAAACATAAACCAAAACCCGGAATTACTAAATCAAACACCCTTTTTACAAAACACACCACCCTGAACCACATAAAACAAATACCCTCTGCCACGTCCTGACCAAACTACAATACTAATTAACCTTTATACTGGCCAGGACGTGACACTTTGCTTGACATCATGGGAAAATCAAAAGAAATCAGCCAAGACCTCAGAAAAAAATTGTAGACCTCCACAAGTCTGGTTCATCTTTGGGAGCAATTTCCAAACGCGTGAAGGTACCACGTTCATCTGTACAAACAACAGTACGCAAGTATAAACACCATGGGACCACGCAGCCGTCATACCGCTCAGGAAGGAGACGCGTTCCGTCTCCTAGAGATGAACGTACTTTGGTGCGAAAAGTGCAAATCAATCCCAGAACAACAGGAAAGGACCTTATGAAGATGCTGGAGGAAACAGGTACAAAAGTATCTATATCCACAGTAAAACGAGTCCTATATCGACATAACCTGAAAGGCCGCTCAGCAAGGAAGAAGCCACTGTTCCAAAACCACCATAAAAAAGACAGACTACGGTTTGCAACTGCAAATGGGGACAAAGATCGAACTTTTTGGAGAAATGTCCTCTGGTCTAATGAAACCAAAATAGAACTGTTTGGTCATAATGACCATCGTTATGTTTGGAGGAAAAAGGGGGACGTTTGCAAGCCGAAGAACACCATCCCAACCGTGAAGCGCAGGGGTGGCAGCATCATGTTGTGGGGGTGCTTTGCTGCAGGAGGGACTGGTGCACTTCACAAAATAGATGGCATTATGAGGCAGGAAAATTATGGGGATATATTGAAGCAACAT
>NC_138313.1:23445000-23482500 GCF_965601325.2 Salmo salar
GGAGATCTTAATGAATCTACTCCCTTCATTCTCCCAGCAGGGTCCTGTGATGGAGGGATGGAGAGAAAGAAGGAGAGATGGAGAAAAAAACACATGAAAGAGAAATGGAGAGATGGTGAGCTTGTCCCAGCAATGTAGCCATCTGTGTGTGTCTGAGAGAGTGTGTGTGTGTCTGCAAGAGAGTGTGTGTGCGTGTGTGTGTGAGAGAGTATGAGTGTGACATATGGGATGTTTCCATGTGCAAATTACTTGCGGAGAAACTGTTGCTATGGAGACTAGTAACTGGTGCGGTCGAACAACCACATGAACAGTCTGGAGGAGACCGTGGCACGCGCACACACACACACGCACACGCACACACACACACACACACACACACACACACACACACACACACACACACACACACACACACACACACACACACACACACACAAATACTTTAGCTCATTGGTCTAACCTAGTCTTGTGGTGTGCAGCAGACCCGGATTTAAGAATTGGTTGGCCACATAGACAACACACTAACACCGGAATACACCCACATCACAAAAATCACTTTAATTACATTTATGGGGCTTTTCTCTCGCTCTGTCTTTCTCTTTTTCTCTCCTCTTAGACACAGAGGTCATTTAGAGGTCTGAACATCAGCGATATTAATTCAGTATCACTCCTCAGATGAGAGCTTGGAGAAACAGACAGAGAGAAGCATTTCATTGATATGAGGAAGCAGCCTCCTCAGCCGTCCCACTGTCACTGTTTTATTATCACCCGGAGTGTGTGTGTGTGTGTGTGTTTCTGTGTGTGTGTTCACTGTAACGGTTTTATCACTCTATGTAGCAGGGACAGCATGCGATTGTAAAAGCATACTAACTAACTGCCCAGAGGGGGAAGAAGGGGATGGAGGGGGAGAGAAAGAGAGAGAGACGGATGGGGAGAGAGAGCTGACGATGGAGATGGAGGATAGAGGAGAGGTGTAGAGGTTAAAGGAACTATATGTAATATTTTTGCATTGTAATTTCAGAAAATGTCCTGATATCGGCAGTAATAGCGGAATGATAGTTTCACAATGTTTCTTTGTTTCAACAACAACAACAAAAACGTTTTTGGCCCACACAAAATTGCATAAAGATTGTTCAACCTTCTGGCTCTTGTTGTCAAAGCTTCACTCAGAGGCATGGTTATCATCGCACAAGCAGAAATTGCCCTGCCCTTACCTGGTGGGTAAAATTCTATAATGTTTGCCTAATTTCAGTTTATGTTACCAAACAGGCAACTCATAGTGTAAAGAATCATTGTACAATCTACAGTGCATTCGGGAAAGTATTCAGACCTCTTGACTTTTTACACATTTTCTTATGTTGCTTACATAATTCTAAAATTGATTCAATAGTTTTTCCCCTCATCAATCTACATACAATACACCATAATGACAAAAGCAAAAACAGTTTTTTATCAATTTTTGCAAATAAAAAACAACAACTGAAATATCACATTTACATAAGTATTCAGACCCTTTACTCAGTCATTTGTTGAACCACTTTTGGCAGCGATTACAGCCTCGAGTCTTCTTGGGTATGACGCTACAAGCTTGACAAACCTGTATTTGGGGAGTTTCTCCCCTTCTTCTCTGCAGATCCTCTCAAGCTCTGTCAGGTTGGATGGGGAGGGTTGCTGCACAGCTATTTACAGGTCTCTCCAGAGATGTTCGATGGCTTCAAGTCCGGGCTCTGTCTGGGCCACTCAAGGACATTCAGAGACTTGTTCCAAAGCTACTTCTGTGTAGTCTTGGCTGTGTGCTTAGGGTCGTTGTCCTGTTGGTAGGTGAACCTTCGCCCCAGTCTGGGGTCCTGACCGCTCTGGAGCAGGTTTTGATCAAGGATCTCTCTGTATTTTGCTCTGTACATCTTTCCCTTGATCCTGACTAGTCTCCCAGTCCCTGCCGCTGAAAAACATCCTCACAGCATGATGCTGCCACCATGCTTCACCGTAGGGATGGTGCCAGGTTTCCTCCAGACGTGACGCTTGGCATTCAGACCGAAGAGTTCAATCTTGGTTTCATCAGACCAAAGAATCTTGTTTCTCATGGTCTGAAAGTACTTTAGGTGCCTTTTGGCAAACTCCAACCGGGCGGTCATGTGCCTTTTACTGAGGAGTGGCTTCCATCTGGCCACTCTACAATAAAGGCCTGATTCGTGGAGTGCTGCAGAGATGGTTGTCCTTCTGGAAGGTTCTCCCATCTCCATAGAGGAACTCTGGAGCTCTGTCAGAGTGACCATCGGGTTCTTGGTTACCTCCCTTACCAAGGCCCTTCTCCCCCGATTGCTCAGTTTGACTGGGCGGCCAGCTGTAGGAAGAGTCTTGGTGGTTTTTCCAAGTTCTTCCTAAACTTCTTCCATTTAAGAATGATAGAGGCCACTGTGTTCTTGGTAACTTCAATGCTGTTTTGGTACCCTTCCCCAGATCTGTGCCTCGACACAACCTGTCTTGGAGCTCTACAGACAATTCCTTCAACCTCATGGCTTGGTTTTTGCTCTGACATGCACTGTCAACTGTGGGACCTTATATAGACAGGTTTATGCCTTTCCAAATCATGTCCAATCAATTGAATTTACCACAGGTGGACTCCAATCAAGTTGTAGAAACATCTCAAGGATGATCAATGAAAACAGGATGCAGCTGAGCTCAATTTCGACTCTCATAGCAAAGGTTCTGAATACTTTTATGTAAATAAGGTATTTTGTTTTTTTTCTAAAAACTTGTTTTTGCTTTTCCATTATGGGGTATTGTGTGTAGATTGATGAGGGGAAATGTTTGAATAAGACTGTGGAAAATAAAAATGATACTAAAAATGTGGAAAAACTCAAGGGGTCTGAATACCTTCCGAATGTACTGTAAATCGATGTGAAATATCTTTTACTAACAAAACGTATTTTCAGCTGTTTGAAGCTGGTGGGCCAAACTGAAAGTACAAGTCTCAAGTGAGAGTAGTTTCCACTAGATTCCACAGCCACAAAGTCTGTCCTGTGCTGTGAGGAAATGGGATGCAGAAGAGGAGGGAAAGTTGTTTATATTCAGCCTAAGTATTGTTGCAATTCACCTAGCTTCCACATGGTTGAGACATTTTATACGTAGCACCTTTAAGTGTGTATAATGGGTTTATGGGTAAGTCTTCTATATGGAGCAGCAGACTGGGTCTGAAACCTCAAAATAGATGGAGCTTTCAAAGCAGAGCATGCCTATGGGAGAACACACACAAGCATGCACACGCACACACACAAGGACAATAGGGAAACCCAACAGGTTTCCACATCCTCCTAGGGAGAGTACTGATCCACTAACAGACTTTCTACAGGGTCCACAGCAGACTGATTTGCTCTGGGTGGAATACAGTTGGAACAAATATAATTGCATTTGTATTTCATCACCCTCACGGGGGGGGGGGGGGGGGGGGGGGGGGGGGGGGGGTGTGTGTGTGTGTGTGTGTGTGTGTGTGTGTGTGTGTGTGTGTGTGTGTGTGTGTGTGTGTGTGTGTGTGTGTGTGTGTGTGCGTGTGTGCGTGCGTGCGTGTGTGTGTGCGCGTGTGAAGACAACAATATGTGTTCACATCCATAAAGTTTTAAGCCATTGTGTCAGTAACAGAGTGCCCGCTGTTTAGTAAATCATTGTATGACTGTTGGGCAGGGTCTGGGGGTTAGGGCACCTGGGTACAGACCTCTCCAGGTGTTCAGGCCAGAGAGATGGACACACATACTGGCATCACCTATGCCCCCGGCACTTGTACCGACACACCTGTTAGCTACAGCTTAACACCTGCCTTTGTTTAGCTTCAGGTGCAATCTAATGACAGCACTGTAACACTTCACAAGTCAGTATGAAGGCATTATAAAGGCATTATAGAAGCATTACGAAACCTTTATGAAACAGTATTACCTTTCCTCCTGGAGTCTCTCCTGACACTGGGCCTGACAGCTGGCTGTAGCTCCGCCTCTGTTGACATCCTCAGGTTCCGCCCCGCCGGCCCACAGGCTGGTTTGATCCGGTTCTGCTCCGGTCTGTTTCCGAGGGTCCACTTCACAACGTCAGCGCCGTGTGTCTGTGTGTTTGTGGGGGCGCCGTGTGTGTGTGTGGGGGCGCCGTGTGTGTGTGTGGGCACACAGGCTCATGGGAGAGGGAAGGGCTCTAGCCCTGACACGACATCCCACACACACTTACAGAGAGCTGGGGACACAGAGAGAGAGAGAAGGGGGATGAGAGGGCGAGAGGGAAAGGAAGGGAGAGAGAGATGGTTGGTACATTTATTCAACTTTTTTCCACACATTGATACTATCCTGTCCCAAGGAGACTTTGGAGGAGACAGGGAGATTAGGCATCCCTTCTTCCTCCCTCCCCTCTCCTTCCTTCCTCTTCACCTCTACAGTCCTCTATCCAACTAATGCCCCACATGCCCCGTGTGCCCATCTGTCTCCTGTGAGTTGAGAGTTGCCCATAATGGCAAAGCCCCATTGTCTACGTGATGCTCGTCCCTCAATCGATCTGTCTTGAAGGACGTGTGACTCATCAAAAAAAATATAGAGATTCTGCTCATCCACCTGACACTAGTTCCTAATTCTGAAAATGACTCGGCTCTTGGTGGCTATGACGCACTGGCTACTACGGTAAACCATGCTCAAGCTAGCAGCCTAGTGCAAGCTCGTTTGAATGGCCACACGTTAGCTAGTTTGACATTTTGTTGATGAAGTTATAAAGACACCAACGTTATGGGACTGTTCTCAGAAATCAGCATGGATCTGACGGCTGGCACTCTGCCTCGCGACTTTGTAACATTTGGCCAACGCGATAACGATAACGTCGCAGAGAGCAGTCAACTGTGCTGTAGAACTCGTCGCACTAATCATGGCAGAAGAGATATCATGAAAACTAATTTGTGCATTAGCTGGAACTTCACTGCATTAGCTAGCTAGCTAGAGGGGGTATTCAGCACTGTGTGTGTGAACTGGCGTCTTTAGCCACAAAACACCTTAGCTAGACGTAGAATTAGGTTTTGAAGACTTGCTAATAAAACATGTTCAATATCAGCTACACGTTTGGAGTTTTTGATCAGATTAACTCTGACTCTTTTGAGGATGGAAGGGGGTTCAGTGGACGATGTGACCTTGGTAACCCTCTGCATTCTAACCAACAGATCTCACACACACAAACACACTCACACTGACAATACTCTTTATCAGAGTAAAACACGCTGGAGTTGTACTGTACTGAATGAGTCACTCCAAGTTCTGCTATTATGGCCACTCTGCTGCAAAATGGAGGGAGAGAGAAGAGGGAGAGAGAGGGGGAGTGGAGAAAGGACACTAATGCAACCTCAGCTCCAAACCAGCCCCCCCCTGTTTTCAATCTGGCTTTTCTGTCTACTAACTCTCTCTTTCAAGGCGTGAAAGTCGCCTCAGCTAGATATCCTTTATTTCTAGTGGATTATTCTTCATTTCTACCAGACTGTTTAGCTGTTTATCTGTCTTATAATGTTGCCATATGTTTGTAAGTGTTGCACCACCCCTCTGTAAGTGCTGCACCACCCCCATGTGTGTATGAGTGTGTGTGTGTGCGAGTCATGCCTGCGTGCTTGCGTACGTGCGCACGTGCATATGTGCTTGGCATCTGGTGGATTTCTCTGGGGAAAGTCAGAGATATTTCTAATCTAGGCTGAGATACCCTGAGGGAGAAAGACAGATTTCAGAGAGAGGAGGAAGACATTCAGCATGTTGTCCTATAACAGTGGCTCAACATTAACATATAACACAATTAAGAAACATAACAACAACAACCTCGAATACTGCAATGTTTCCCAACGACCCTGGGATGTTGTAGGCCAATCCCTTAGATGGTTGGCTAATTTGGACAGTTCTGTTTTAAATGTAAACCATGGCGTAGAAAGATCCATACAGGTCCCTGGTATAGAAAGGTTGAGAAACACCGTTGTGTTTGACTGTAGAAATCAGCTGTCCTATCCTGGTCTGAGCTGAGAGATGGACATGAACATGGCTTAGTGCCTCTGAAGAACGAGAAGAGAGGAGGACAGGAGGAGGAAACAAGCGGCAAATTGGATACCCGTAAGTGGGCCACAGCCAACAGTTGTGTGTGTGTGTGTGTGTGTCTGCCTATGTGTGTGTGTATATGTGTGTCCATAAACCGGGCGCTGCCAAGAGGAGCTTAATGCCCAGAAATCATCTGCTTCTACACAGACACACTGGCAGAGAGGGAGGGAGGACAGCAAGGCCAATCCCTGCACTGTCACTTCTCTTTTTGGTAAATGTCTATCTCCCTCCCTCTCTCTCTCTACCTCCATCTATCTCTGCTCTGTCTCTCTCTATCGCCCTCCCTCTCTCTCTACTTCCCTCTCTCTCTCATTGTGTTCTGTCCATCACGCTTAGGGTGAGATTAGCAGCTACACTCATTCAGCCACTCAGCTCTCTCTGAATAATAAACTACCTATCTCTCATTCTTCTCCTCTCCCCCCCCCCCCCCCCCCCACCCTCTCTCTCTCTCTGTACTCTGACACGGCTACAGAGTCTAAGTAAGAAAGTAACCCAACAGGGTTTACAGCAGGTGACGTTACACACCTAGGTGTACAAGTATACAGGTAGAGGTTCAACTAACCCTGACATTACTTATAGGTCATACTGTCTGTCTGTAGTTACACTGAACAAAAATATAAAACGCAACATGCAACAATTTTAAATATTTTACTGAGCTACAGTTCATATAAGATTTTCAGTCAATTTAAACAAATGTATTAGGCTCTAATCTATGGATTTAACATTACTGGGAATACAGATATGCATCTGTTGGTCACAGATACCTTAAAAAAAAGGTAGGGGTGTGGAACAGAAAACCAGTCAGTATCTGGTGTGATCATTTGCCTCATGCAGCGCGACACATCTCCTTCGCAATAGAGTTGATCAGGCTGTTGATTGTAGCCTGTGGAATGTTATCCCACTCCTCTTCAATGGCTGTACGAAGTTGCTGAATATTGGTGGGAACTGGAACACGCTTACATACACGTCAATCCAGAGCATCCCAAACATGCTTAATGGGTGACTGGTGAGTATGCAGGCCATGAATGAACTGGGAGATTTTCAGCTTTCAGGAATTGTGTACATATCCTTGCGAGATGGGGCTCACCGCCACCATGGGGTACTCCACCGCCACCATGGGGCACTCTGTTCTATAAAACGACGATGGTGGTGGCTTATGGTAGAAAAATGAACATTACATTCTCTGGCAGCTGCTCTGGTGGACATTCCTGCATTCAGCATGCCAATTGCACACTTCCTCAAAACTTAAGACATCTGTGGCATTGTGTTGTGTGACAAAACTGCACATTTTAGAGTGGCCTTTTATTGTCCCCCAGCACAAGGTGTACCTGTGTAATGATCATGCTGTTTAATCAGCTTCTTGATATGCAACAAAGCGTTCTTAGTGTCCAACAAGCTTTCTCTACCCTTAACACCTCCAAAACAAAGGTCATGTGGTTTGGTAAGAAGAATTCCCCTCTCCCTACAGGTATGATTACTACCTCTGAGGGTTTAGAGCTTGAGGTAGTCACGTCATACAAGTACTTGGGAGTATGGCTAGACGGTGCACTGTCCTTCTCTCAGCACATATCAAAGCTGCAGGCTAAAGTTAAATCTAGACGTGGCTTCCTCTATCGTAATCGCTCCTCTTTCACCCCAGCTGCCAAACTAACCCTGATTCAGATGACCATCCTACCCATGCTAGATTATTGAGACATAATTTATAGATCGGCAGGTCAGGGTGTTCTCGAGCGGCTTGATGGTCAAATCAAATCAAATTTTATTGGTCACATATACATGGTTAGCATATGTTAAAGCGAGTGTAGCGAAATGCTTGTGCTTCTAGTTCTGACCGAGCAGTAATATCTAACAAGTAATCTAACAATTTCACAACAACTACCTTTTACACACAAGTGTAAAGGAATGAAATAAGAATATGTACATATACATATATAGATGAGCGATGGCCGAACGGCATAGGCAAGATGCAGTAGATGGTATAGAGTACAGTATATACATATGAGATGAGCAATGTAGGGTATGTAAACATTATATAAAGTGCCATTGTTTAAAGTGACTAGTGATACATTTATTACATCCAATTTTAAATTATTAAAGTGGCTAGAGATTTGAGTCAGTATGTTGGCAGCAGCCACTCAATGTTAGTGATGGCTGTTTAACAGTCTGATAGCCTTGAGATAGAAGCTGTTTTTCAGTCTCTCTGTCCCAGCTTTGATGCACCTGTACTGACCTCGCCTTCTGGATGTTAGCGGGGTGAACAGGCAGTGGCTCGGGTGGTTGTTGTCCCATTCGGGTAGTCTTTACCATTCGAGTGGTCTTTACCATTCGGGTGGTCTTTACCATTCGGGTGGTCTTTACCGTGGTCTTTACCATTCGGCCATCAGATTTGCCACCAATGCTCCTTATCGGACACATCACTGCACTCTATACTCCTCTGTAAACTGGTAATCTCTGTATACCCGACACAAGACCCACTGGTTGATGCTTATTTATAAAACCCTCTTAGGCCTCACTCCCGTCTATCTGAGATACCTACTGCAGCCCTCATCCTCCACATACAACACCTGTTCTGCCAGTCACATTCTGTTAAAGGTCCCCAAAGCACACACATTGCTGGGTTGCTCCTCTTTTCAGTTCACTGCAGCTATCGACTGGAACGAGCTGCAACAAACACTGAAACTGGACAGTTTTATCTCCATCTCTTCATTCAAAGACTCAGTCATGGACACTCTTACTGCTTTGCGTGATGTATTGTTGTCTCTACCTTCTTGCCCTTTATACTGTTGTCTGTGCCCAATAATGTTTGTACCATGTTTTGTGCTGCTGCCATGTTGTGTTGCTACCATGCTGTTGTCGTCATGTTGTGTCGCTACCATGCTGTGTTGTCATGTGTTTCTGCCATGTTGTGTTGTTGTCTTAGGTCTCTCTTTATGTAGTGTTGTCTCTCTTGTCATGATGTGTATTTTGTCCTTTTAATCCCAACAATCTCACAGCGACATGTTTAGTTATTGTACCTACCAGCTGTAACACCTGTCCTGAGAACACCAGAAACCAGACGACTGTAGAATACTGTTAAATACTTCTGAATACTGCAGAACACCACACGACTGCTACACTGCTGTACCGAGCACAGAGATGAAAAGACAAGGAGAGAAAGAGAGGAGAGAAGGAATGCTGAGACAGGAGGTTAAAGGTCGTTCGAGGAGAGAGGGAGCAAAGTGCGAGAGACTGGAGAGAAAAGGAAGGAAGGGCGATAGATCAGGCAAGATAAGAAAGAAAGATAGATGAAAGATTGGATGATCAGAGAGAGACAGAAAGAGAGGTAAAGTTCAGGACTGGGCGGGTTAATGAAAGCACAGAGAAAAGCAGACACCACACTGCCCAGGGAGAAAGGAGGAGAGTCTTCAGACTGTTAGCCCGCTGAACTAAAGCCTGAGTGTCAGCTGTAATAAATGATGTGGGACTGCAGACGTGGTAGCAGCAACGCTGCAAACGGCACATTCATGTAGTGTCAGTGTCAACAAACTAACTATAGTACCATCACTATTCTGAAGACATAAAGAGACTGCCTCATATCTCAATCACCCAAACTAACTATAGCACCATCACTATTCTGAAGACATAAAGAGCCTGCCTCATATCTCATTCACCCAAACTAACTATAGTACCATCACTATTCTGAAGACATAAAGAGACTGCCTCATATCTCATTCACCCAAACTAACTATAGCACCATCACTATTCTGAAGACATAAAGAGACTGCCTCATATCTCAATCACCCAAACTAACTATAGCACCATCACTATTCTGAAGACATAAAGAGCCTGCCTCATATCTCAATCACCCAAACTAACTATAGTACCATCACTATTCTGAAGACATAAAGAGACTGCCTCATATCTCAATCACCCAAACTAACTATAGCACCATCACTATTCTGAAGACATAAAGAGACTGCCTCATATCTCAATCACCCAAACTAACTATAGTACCATCACTATTCTGAAGACATAAAGAGACTGCCTCATATCTCAATCACCCAAACTAACTATAGTACCATCACTATTCTGAAGACATAAAGAGACTGCCTCATATCTCAATCACCCAAACTAACTATAGCACCATCACTATTCTGAAGACATAAAGAGACTGCCTCATATCTCAATCACCCAAACTAACTATAGCACCATCACTATTCTGAAGACATAAAGAGACTGCCTCATATCTCAATCACCCAAACTAACTATAGTACCATCACTATTCTGAAGACATAAAGAGACTGCCTCATATCTCATTCACCCAAACTAACTATAGTACCATCACTATTCTGAAGACATAAAGAGACTGCCTCATATCTCATTCACCCAAACTAACTATAGCACCATCACTATTCTGAAGACATAAAGAGACTGCCTCATATCTCAATCACCCAAACTAACTATAGTACCATCACTATTCTGAAGACATAAAGAGACTGCCTCATATCTCAATCACCCAAACTAACTATAGTACCATCACTATTCTGAAGACATAAAGAGCCTGCCTCATATCTCATTCACCCAAACTAACTATAGCACCATCACTATTCTGAAGACATAAAGAGCCTGCCTCATATCTCATTCACCCAAAAGACGCACATACATAAACACACACACACCTCACTTCTCGTTCACCCAGTCTATTTCTAGATATGGGGCTGTAGATATCAAAGCTGTGTATTCTCCACAGGGAATACACAGAAACAGAGATAAAACAGGCAGTGTTTTATAAGTGTGTTTCTCCCACGTGCCTTGTTAATCTGTTACAATGTAAATTGGACCAGTTCACCCATGTCTGTTCCTTTTCCTTCATCACACAGCCAGAAAACAGAAGCCTCTCTGTCAGACGTGTGGCTGACAGAAGCCAGCAGGCCAGCCTAAACAGGTGAGTGATGTGTCGCATCTCTGGACGGAACACAGGAACCCTCCTCAGTCTAAATAGAGTGGGAACCAGTGGAGCAGAATACTGGGGATAAAGGAGTGATGCACTTCTACATTATTCACTCTAGTTGATCACTGCTGTCCTGTCACACACGCTCACACACTACTGTCACGTAGATGGAGAGGACAGGAGAGGGGAGGGGAGGGGAGAGCTGCTGTATCATGGTGAGGTAGGTCATAAACAGCAGTGTGTCTCAATAACACTATCTAATCTAATGTCCAAAGCAGCCAGTGGCCAGCACAGAGAGAATTGACTCTGAGACAGAGTCAGTCTGTCATCACCCTACTTTTTCTCCTCACTGGGGTTTCAAAATTCAGGTAACTTTCCCCAAATCCCCAGGTTTTCCAGTAATCCTGGTTGGAGGATTCTGGATTTCCTGTCTGTTCCAGGAATTTCTGGAAATCTTGGGAATGTTGGCAAAGATACTAGAATTTTGCAACCCTACTCCTCACCATCTCTCCCTCTCTCTCTCTCTCTCTCTCGCTCTCCCATTTTCATACTCATAGGTGCAGCACCTACACAGCACCTACACAGCACCTACACACAAGTGTAGAAGCGTTGCCACAGCTCCTCGAGGTTCAAGGTAACAAGTATTTCAGCTTGTCATAAAACAGCGAAGTGACTGACTCATCCCTGCTATCTTGTATGTGACGCACACGCACACTGAACAGGAGTGACAGACAGACAGACAGACAGACAGACAGACAGACAGACAGACAGACAGACAGACAGACAGACAGACAGACAGACAGACAGACATGACATGACATGACATGACATGACATGACATGACATGACATGACATGACATGACATGACTCAGTATTGGTCGTTCGGGCTCAGGACATTTTTGCATATTTCAATTTCAAAGTCTTGTACAAACACACAAACAAACACACACATACATCACACACATTGTGTATGCAGCGTGAATGATTAGAACATTCCCATCCTGAATGGCTCTACACTCTCTCCTCTACGGTGTTTGAGCACCCTGTCCTCAGAGAGGACTGTCACGTGTGTGTGTGTGTGTGTGTGTGTGTGTGTGTGCGCGTGCATGCGTGAGGTAGGTAATGATGGCGTGCTAAGCCGAGTCCCACCTTGCCAGAGAAAAGCCCCTCTAAGCCATCCATCATGCTACCACTACTAATGATACTCACACATACCACAGATGGAGGGAGAGACGGAGAGGGGGAGAGAGACGGAAAGGGGGAGAGAGACGGAGAGGGGGAGAGAGACGGAGAGACGCAGCCAGCATGAAGAGGGGAATAAATGTGTTGTCACTGACAGAGGTGGAGGGAAGGAGTGTGTCTGTGTGATTGGAATGGGCAATCAGACCCCACACTATATAGTCACTAGTTACTTCCTCCAAAGAGGAAGGATCGTAGCTTGCTGATTCCTGGTATAAAAAGGTTGAGAAACACTGATCGGAAACCCTTCCTCCGCTCTCTCCTTCCTTCTCCCCTTTACTCCCCCTCTCCAAGTCTCCCACACAGAGGTGAAAGAGAGAAACTGTGGTGAGCTTTCTATCTCTCCCTTCCTCCGTCTCTCTCTCTCGCCTACCATCTGTACAGTAACAGGCGTGTTACCTGTAGCATTGCCTGCAGCAACACAGTCTCTAGGGACCAGCTCTCTATTCTCTCTACCTCTAATATCTCCTTCTCTCTCTCCTCTCTCTTCCTCAATCGCTTTCTCTCTGCTGGTGGGACTTGAGGAGCGGCGGTGTGATGAATTGGGATATTGGAGTCTGGCTGTGTGTGTGTGTGTGTGTGTGTGTGTGTGTGTGTGTGTTTGCCAGCCGTGCTGTAACATTCTCTGTGGTGGAGTTTTAGTAATTAGTCCCATCTGAGTGTCTCGTGTGTGTGTGTGTGTGTGTGTGTGTGTGTGTGTGTGTGTGTGTGTGTGTGTGTGTGTGTGTGTGTGTGTGTGTGTCTCGTGTGTGTGTGTGTGTTTGTCGTCTGCTCATCTCGTAAGTCTCGCAGGTGAGTAATTAAACGCGCCAAAACACCTGGATCTGATTACTCTCCCTCGTTCCTCCTCCTATCCGTCTTCACCGTCCTCATCACGCCCTCCTGCCATCTTAGTTAGAGCCACACCCACGAGATCTCTCTGGTCCAATCACAACACAGACACCGGATGGCTCCTCTACCACCGGTAATGTACTATAGGCAGGGTTGGATAAGTTACTTTCTAAATGTAATCCGTTACAGTTAATAGTTATCTGTCCAAAATTGTAATCAGTAACGTAACTTTTGGATTACCCAAACTCATTAACGTAATCGGATTACATTCAGTTACTTTTAGATTACTTTCCCTTTAAGAGGCATTAGAAGAAAACAAAAATGTATGTTACCAATTGAACAACATGTATTGCAAGATAAATCAATGTTAAAGTTTACATATCTGGCCATATATGGATGTTACATTTGACTTTATGGGTTGGTTATGTAGGCTTCTTCTAACCCATCACTTTCTACTATATATAATAATATGATTCAATTATATCTTTACATTAAAAAACAAAGACTATCAGAAATCCAGTCATTACAATAAATGTTATACCCCTTGATCTACAGGAATAGGACTTGGAAATAGGGAAGTGTAGATTATCCAAATTGTTTTACCTGAGCATGACCCCAAAACTAAGGACTTATTAGCCAGCCCTACTCTGTTGTTCATGAGTCTGTTGTCATGGAGGGCTGATTGGGCTCATTGATTTGAGTTGAAAAATAAATGCTGCGCTCATGTAATGGCATGCTTTGAGCACTAGTGAAAGTGCTATTTACATGTGAAAAATGAATGTCGTTTGCTGCATTTGCTATAGGCCTATTATTTACCTTATTGTTGGTGACACTGATATCTTGATAATATGCAGCTGTTTAAAGGGCAAATCCACAGTTGAAACAATAACAAAACGGTCGCCTCGCCTCTGTTTTGGTAAAAATATGAGGGATGGGCCTGGAGAAAGGTAACCACTCTCAGATGAATAGATGATATGGATGCAAGGGCTGACCATCCATGATATCAAAATGATTGTTTTAACCATGTTATGAGGCTATACAGTGTTTGTTTACATTTACAATGTTTACAAACATTGGAATAAAACAAGCTTATATTTTGGGTTGTGTGACAGTTGAAATAAGCTCATGAGGGATTTTTAAGTTATATTCTTCAAGAATCTATATATATATATATATATATATATATAATTCATAAGTCTAAAAATTGATGTAGCAACTACAGATTTCCCCTTTAAGTCTATCAAAAGTGTGCAAGTTTGAGCATGTGTCCATTGGGCCTATGGATTTTATTTTATCAGTATTAATTAGATTGAGCAATAAAAGCCCCACTTTTATTCCATGGGCTGGGGTCCGCACTGTGCAGCAGTTGCAAGAGCGCATTTTTCACTGGCTGTCCATTGGTTTCAAAAACAATGATTGACAGGCAGCTTAAACTTCTTGAATTTAACCATTATTGGGTTCAAATACACATTTAGATTTGTGAACAGCCATCCACAACAACCACAATCCGTAAGGCGCAAATAACTAAATGAGAGAGCAGCAGTGTGATTCACATCAATGCGCTATGTAGATATCAATAATATGTTATATCTGTATCGCCGTAGACTACATCACTGCTGTCATCCTTACTTCCAAGCGTTTATTACAGTTGGATAATTTTTGGACGCCGACAGCAGTCGCACCATTGGAAGACGACTGTAGCCTAAAAAAGCCTATTCCTGCTCTTTTCCCGAGATCCATCAAACACATTCGCTGTGTAATCATATCGGTCTCTGACTTGTGGTCAGACTCGCTCAGATGGAACAAACTTAAATTTGCGCCTTTTTTCAATGCTAATTTGAATGTCATTATAAAAACAGAGAAATGTCAAATATTTATTTTCGCAAACAGCCTTTCTGATTTTAAAAACAATACTCGAAGAAATCATGTAGTTTTTCAAAGGTATCTGTAAACCGATTACAATATTTTAGCTGGTAACGTAACGGATTAGTTACCGGTTTTTGGTAATCCCTTACCTGTAACGGATTACATTTAATCCGTTACTCCCCAACCCTGACTATAGGTAATATTCAATCAATGAGACTCAGCACATTAAAGCCATGGCAGGGTGTTTGAGTCAAGGCTGTATGAGCGTGTGCCTGTGTGTGAGTGTGTATGCATGTATGAGTGGGTGCCTATGTGAATACGGGTGTGGGTAAATCAGTCAGGGTGAGCACTGAAAGGGTGATTTAAGACACAGTCAGAGTTTTGCAGGTCCATTGAGATGTTACAAGTTAATACTGACTCTAACCTTAACCTCCTCCTCCTCTCCTCCCCTTTTCTCTCTCCTCTATCCCTCCTCTCCTCATCTCTCCTTTCCTCTCCACTCCTCTCTTATCCGTTTGTCTATGTGTGTGTGTACTATGTGCATTCTAGAGGAAAGCCAGAAGTTGTAGCAGAAACAGTCTGAGCTGTCTTATACACTGCACCAGACACTACTGAGACTAGTGTTCCCTGTTCTGTAGGAGGACGAGGAGGAATGCTACAGACAGAGACCCCGCCAGAGGAAAGGAGACGAGGAGGAATGCTACAGACAGAGACCCCGGGCAGAGGAAAGGAGACGAGGAGGAATGCTACAGACAGAGCCCCCGGGCAGAGGAAAGGAGACGAGGAGGAATGCTACAGACAGAGACCCCGGGCAGAGGAAAGGAGACGAGGAGGAATGCTACAGACAGAGACCCCGGGCAGAGGAAAGGAGACGAGGAGGAATGCTACAGACAGAGACCCCGGGCAGAGGAAAGGAGACGAGGAGGAATGCTACAGACAGAGCCCCCGGGCAGAGGAAAGGAGACGAGGAGGAATGCTACAGACAAAGCCCCCGGCAGAGGAAAGGAGATGAGGAGGAATGCTACAGACAGAGACCCCGGGCAGAGGAAAGGAGACGAGGAGGAATGCTACAGACAGAGACCCCGGGCAGAGGAAAGGAGGCGAGGAGGAATGCTACAGACAGAGCCCCCGGGCAGAGGAAAGGAGACGAGGAGGAATGCTACAGACAGAGCCCCCGGGCAGAGGAAAGGATACGAGGAGGAATGCTACAGACAGAGACCCCGGGCAGAGGAAAGGAGACGAGGAGGAATGCTACAGACAGAGACCCCGGGCAGAGGAAAGGAGACGAGGAGGAATGCTACAGACAGAGACCCCGGGCAGAGGAAAAGAGACGAGGAGGAATGCTACAGACAGAGGCCCCGGGCAGAGGAAAGGAGACGAGGAGGAATGCTACAGACAGAGACCCCGGGCAGAGGAAATGAGACGAGGAGGAATGCTACAGACAGAGACCCCGGGCAGAGGAAAGGAGACGAGGAGGAATGCTACAGACAGAGCCCCCGGGCAGAGGAAAGGATACGTGGAGGAATGCTACAGACAGAGACCCCGGGCAGAGGAAAGGAGACGAGGAGGAATGCTACAGACAGAGAGCCCAGGCAGAGGAAAGGAGACGAGGAGGAATGAATGTGAGAGGAGGGGTGGGGTGGAAGAAGGGCTTGCAGGGAGGGAGGGATGGAGGGAGGAGTGGAGGGACAGGCTAAAGAAAGGGAGATGAGAGACAAGAGTCAGAAGTCAGACTTATTAGAGAGCAGGGTAGGACTTTATATTAACTACACATTATAAATCATTAGAGAGCAGGGTAGTCCTTTATATTAATTCCACATAATAAATCATTAGAGAGCAGGGTAGCCCTTTATATTAACTCCACCTAATAAATCATTAGAGAGCAGGGTAGACTTTATATTAACTCCACATAATAAATCATTAGAGAGCAGGGTAGACATTATATTAACTCCACCTAATAAATCATTAGAGAGCAGGGTAGACCTTTATATTAACTCCACATAATAAATCATTACAGAGCAGGGTAGACAATATATTAACCACATAATAAATCGTTAGAGAGCAGGGTAGACCTTTATATTAACTCCACATAATAAATCATTAGAGAGCAGGGTAGACTTTATATTAACTCCACATAATAAATCATTAGAGAGCAGGGTAGACTTTATATTAACTCCACATAATAAATCATTAGAGAGCAGGGTAGGACTTTATATTAACTACACATTATAAATCATTAGAGAGCAGGGTAGACCTTTATATTAACTCCACATAATAAATCATTAGAGAGCAGGGTAGACCTTATATTAACTCCACATAATAAATCATTAGAGAGCAGGGTAGACCTTTATATTAACTCCACATAATAAATCATTAGAGAGCAGGGTAGACCTTTATATTAACTCCACATAATAAATCATTAGATAGCAGGGTAGACCTTTATATTAACTCCACCTAATAAATCATTAGAGAGCAGGGTAGACTTATATTAACCACATAATAAATCATTAGATAGCGGGTAGACCTTATATTAACCACATAATAAATCATTAGATAGCAGGGTAGACCTTTATATTAACTCCACATAATAAATCATTAGAGAGCAGGGTAGACTTTATATTAACCACTAATAAATCATTAGAAGCAGGGTAGACTTTATATTAACTCCACATAATAAATCATTAGAGAGCAGGGTAGACCTTTATATTAACTCCCAATAAATCATTAGAGAGCAGGGTAGACTTTATATTAACTCCACATAATAAATCATTAGAGAGCAGGGTAGACCTTTATATTAACTCCACATAATAAATCATTAGAGAGCAGGGTAGACTTTATATTAACTCCACATAATAAATCATTAGAGAGCAGGGTAGACCTTTATATTAACTCCACATAATAAATCATTAGAGAGCAGGGTAGACCTTTATATTAACTCCACATAATAAATCATTAGAGAGCAGGGTAGACCTTTATATTAACTCCACATAATAAATCATTAGAGAGCAGGGTAGACCTTTATATTAACTCCACATAATAAATCATTAGAGAGCAGGGTAGACCTTTATATTAACTCCACATAATAAATCATTAGAGAGCAGGGTAGACCTTATATTAACTCCACTAATAAATCATTAGAGAGCAGGGTAGACCTTTATATTAACTCCACATAATAAATCATTAGAGAGCAGGGTAGACCTTTATATTAACTCCACATAATAAATCATTAGAGAGCAGGGTAGACCTTTATATTAACTCCACATAATAAATCATTAGAGAGCAGGGTAGACCTTTATATTAACTCCACATAATAAATCATTAGAGAGCAGGGTAGACCTTTATATTAACTCCACCTAATAAATCATTAGAGAGCAGGGTAGACTTTATATTAACTCCACATAATAAATCATTAGAGAGCAGGGTAGACTTTATATTAACCACATAATAAATCATTAGAGAGCAGGGTAGACCTTTATATTAACTCCACATAATAAATCATTAGAGAGCAGGGTAGACTTTATATTAACCACATAATAAACATTAGAGAGCAGGGTAGACTTTATATTAACTCCACATAATAAATCATTAGATAGCAGGGTAGACTTTATATTAACTCACTATAAATCATTAGAAGCAGGGTAGACCTTTATATTAACTCCACATAATAAATCATTAGAGAGCAGGGTAGACCTTTATATTAACTCCACATAATAAATCATTAGAGAGCAGGGTAGACCTTTATATTAACTCCACATAATAAATCATTAGAGAGCAGGGTAGACCTTTATATTAACTCCACATAATAAATCATTAGAGAGCAGGGTAGACCTTTATATTAACTCCACATAATAAATCATTAGAGAGCAGGGTAGACCTTTATATTAACTCCACATAATAAATCATTAGAGAGCAGGGTAGACCTTTATATTAACTCCACATAATAAATCATTAGAGAGCAGGGTAGACCTTTATATTAACTCCACATAATAAATCATTAGAGAGCAGGGTAGACCTTTATATTAACTCCACATAATAAATCATTAGAGAGCAGGGTAGACCTTTATATTAACTCCACATAATAAATCATTAGAGAGCAGGGTAGACCTTTATATTAACTCCACATAATAAATCATTAGAGAGCAGGGTAGACCTTTATATTAACTCCACATAATAAATCATTAGAGAGCAGGGTAGACCTTTATATTAACTCCACATAATAAATCATTAGAGAGCAGGGTAGACCTTTATATTAACTCCACCTAATAAATCATTAGAGAGCAGGGTATACCTTTATATTAACTCCACATAATAAATCATTAGAGAGCAGGGTAGACCTTTATATTAACTCCACATAATAAATCATTAGAGAGCAGGGTAGACCTTTATATTAACTCCACATAATAAAGCATTTATAGTGGATAAGTAAATAGTTGATTCATCATTTATGAATCATTACTACCACATCTGTAAATGTTAGAAACTTATTTATTCACACATTTATAAAAATAAAAAAAAACATTTAAAGTATTGAATCGTGATTTATAAGAAAATTGATGAGATGTTTAATATACTGTAGGTCCTTATAAATCCTCTACTAACCATAAATGAAAGGGATACTGCGGTATTCCGAGATTTAGGTCAATTTTCGACAGTCAGATGAACTCAGGCTAGCATTCTTATGCCTCTGAATGCTGTTTGTAGATGATTGAAGATATCGTTAGCTGGAAATCTCCCAGTACAGTAGCCAGATCTCTCTATTTCTCTCTCTCTCACACACACACACACGCACACACGCACACACGCACACACACACAGCTTTAAAAGTAAATGTGTGTGACTATAGTAAAAAAAAAAAGCTCTATGGATACAAAGAACAAAGAGCTTTTAAACTTGTCCAATAACAAAAACACTGTAGCCATCTGTATTGTTCACATACATTTACACACATAGGCCTACACACTCTCCCTCCCGCACCTTCTCTCTCTCAAAGGGCGAGTTCGTTTGCATGGCCCGGTGCCACAGGTGGGCGGAGTATGCATATTTTAGGGAACCGGGCCATGAATGAACTCGCCCACTTACTCCCGCTCTCATACATATCCTCTCTCACACACCCACTCGTGCATATGCAGCCTACCTTTGAAGCATCTCTTTGAGTAGCCTACTCCTTTTCAATTCTTACTGTGCCATCCAAATTTAGAAAATAGCGGCTTGTGAGTAGTTTAAAATGGTCCGCTACATGCGCACGAATCAGCGACAGAAAGAAAAAACATAGCGGCAGTAATATTGGGCATAACTTTGACATGATTTTGGCTAGAAGCACACGGTCTTCAGCGATGTATAGACGTTTCATGTAAAGCAGCAAGCAATGACTGTAGCTGTGTTCCGTGTTGTGTTTAAAAGGCTCCACGCGGAAACGTGCGTTTAAAAGGTTCCGCGTTATCGCATTATTAACACGTTCAACTTTCACAGCCTTAGTTTTGAGTTACCAGTGTAATTTCTTGAATGACTCAAAAAAAGATGACATGCCATTGGTATACATTCCAGCAGTACCTGATGCTCCTTAACACTAGAACCTCTAAAGCAGTCATTTGAACTGCTCATGAATTTTAAACAATTATTGCTCTGCCATTTTTAAAGTCATTTAAAAAAAAATGTTTTCCCCATTGCCCCTTCTCCTGACAGTAGGGCCTGCTCTCCTCCTTCTCCTGACAGTAGGGCCTGCTCCCCTCCTTCTCCTGACAGTAGGGCCTGCTCCCCTCCTTCTCCTGACAGTAGGGCCTGCTCCCCTCCTTCTCCTGACAGTAGGGCCTGCTCCCCTCCTTCTCCTGACAGTAGGCCCTGCTCCCCTCCTTCTCCTAACAGTAGGGCCTGCTCCCCTCCTTCTCCTGACAGTAGGGCCTGCTCCCCTCCTTCTCCTGACAGTAGGGCCTGCTCTCCTCCTTCTCCTGACAGTAGGGCCTGCTCTCCTCCTTCTCCTGACAGTAGGGCCTGCTCCCCTCCTTCTCCTGACAGTAGGGCCTGCTCCCCTCCTTCTCCTGACAGTAGGGCCTGCTCCCCTCCTTCTCCTAACAGTAGGGCCTGCTCCCCTCCTTCTCCTGACAGTAGGGCCTGCTCCCCTCCTTCTCCTGACAGTAGGGCCTGCTCTCCTCCTTCTCCTGACAGTAGGCCTGCTCCCCTCCTTCTCCTAACAGTAGGCCCTGCTCCCCTCCTTCTCCTGACAGTAGGCCTGCTCCCCTCCTTCTCCTAACAGTAGGGCCTGCTCCCCTCCTTCTCCTGACAGTAGGGCCTGCTCTCCTCCTTCTCCTGACAGTAGGGCCTGCTCCCCTCCTCCTGACAGTAGGGCCTGCTCCCCTCCTTCTCCTAACAGTAGGCCCTGCTCCCCTCCTTCTCCTGACAGTAGGGCCTGCTCTCCTCCTTCTCCTGACAGTAGGGCCTGCTCCCCTCCTTTTCCTGACAGTAGGGCCTGCTCCCCTCCTTCTCCTGACAGTAGGCCTGCTTCCCTCCTTCTCCTGACAGTAGGGCCTGCTCCCCTCCTTTTCCTGACAGTAGGGCCTGCTCCCCTCCTCCTGACAGTAAGGCCTGCTCCCCTCCTTTTCCTGACAGTAGGGCCTGCTCCCCTCCTTCTCCTGACAGTAGGGCCTGCTCTCCTCCTTCTCCTGACAGTAGGACCTGCTCCCCTCCTCCTGACAGTAGGGCCTGCACCCCTCCTTCTCCTAACAGTAGGGCCTGCTCCACTCCTTCTCCTGACAGTAGGGCCTGCTCCCCTCCTTCTCCTGACAGTAGGCCCTGCTCCCCTCCTTCTCCTAACAGTAGGGCCTGCTCCCCTCCTTCTCCTAACAGTAGGGCCTGCTCCCCTCCTTCTCCTGACAGTAGGGCCTGCTCCCCTCCTCCTGACAGTAGGCCCTGCTCCCCTCCTTCACCTAACAGTAGGGCCTGCTCCCCTCCTTCTCCTAACAGTAGGGCCTGCTCCCCTCCTTCTCCTGACAGTAGGGCCTGCTCCCCTCCTCCTGACAGTAGGGCCTGCTCCCCTCCTTCTCCTGACAGTAGGGCCTGCTCCCCTCCTCCTGACAGTAAGGCCTGCTCCCCTCCTTCTCCTAACAGTAGGGCCTGCTCCCCTCCTTCTCCTGACAGTAGGGCCTGCTCCCCTCCTTCTCCTAACAGTAGGGCCTGCTCCCCTCCTTTTCCTGACAGTAGGGCCTGCTCCCCTCCTTCTCCTGACAGTAGGGCCTGCTCCCCTCCTTCTCCTGACAGTAGGGCCTGCTCTCCTCCTTCTCCTGACAGTAGGGCCTGCTCCCCTCCTCCTGACAGTAGGGCCTGCTCCCCTCCTTCTCCTGACAGTAGGGCCTGCTCTCCTCCTTCTCCTGACAGTAGGGCCTGCTCCCCTCCTCCTGACAGTAGGGCCTGCTCCCCTCCTTCTCCTGACAGTAGGGCCTGCACCCCTCCTTCTCCTGACAGTAGGGCCTGCTCCCCTCCTTCTCCTAACAGTAGGGCCTGCTCCCCTCCTTCTCCTAACAGTAGGGCCTACTCCCCTCCTTCTCCTAACAGTAGGGCCTGCTCCCCTCCTTCTCCTAACAGTAGGGCCTGCTCCCCTCCTTCTCCTGACAGTAGGGCCTGCTCCCCTCCTTCTCCTGACAGTAGGCCTGCTCTCCTCCTTCTCCTGACAGTAGGGCCTGCTCCCCTCCTTCTCCTGACAGTAGGGCCTGCTCCCCTCCTTCTCCTGACAGTAGGGCCTGCTCCCCTCCTTCTCCTGACAGTAGGGCCTACTCCCCTCCTTCTCCTGACAGTAGGGCCTGCTCTCCTCCTTCTCCTGACAGTAGGGCCTGCTCCCCTCCTCCTGACAGTAGGGCCTGCTCCCCTCCTTCTCCTGACAGTAGGGCCTACTCCCCTCCTTCTCCTGACAGTAGGGCCTGCTCCCCTCCTTCTCCTGACAGTAGGGCCTGCTCCCCTCCTCCTGACAGTAAGGCCTGCTCCCCTCCTTCTCCTGACAGTAGGGCCTGCTCCCCTCCTCCTGACAGTAGGCCCTGCTCCCCTCCTTCTCCTAACAGTAGGGCCTGCTCCCCTCCTTCTCCTGACAGTAGGGCCTGCTCCCCTCCTTCTCCTGACAGTAGGGCCTGCTCCCCTCCTCCTGACAGTAGGGCCTGCTCCCCTCCTTCTCCTGACAGTAGGGCCTGCTCCCCTCCTCCTGACAGTAAGGCCTGCTCCCCTCCTTCTCCTAACAGTAGGGCCTGCTCCCCTCCTTCTCCTGACAGTAGGGCCTGCTCCCCTCCTTCTCCTAACAGTAGGGCCTGCTCCCCTCCTTCTCCTGACAGTAGGGCCTGCTCTCCTCCTTCTCCTGACAGTAGGGCCTGCTCCCCTCCTCCTGACAGTAGGGCCTGCTCCCCTCCTTCTCCTAACAGTAGGCCCTGCTCCCCTCCTTCTCCTAACAGTAGGGCCTGCTCCCCTCCTTCTCCTAACAGTAGGGCCTGCTCCTCTCCTTCTCCTAACAGTAGGGCCTGCTCCACTCCTCCTCCTGACAGTAGGGCCTGCTCCCCTCCTTCTCCTAACAGTAGGGCCTGCTCCCCTCCTTCTCCTAACAGTAGGGCCTGCTCCCCTCCTCCTTTGACAGTAGGGGCTGCTCCCCTCCTTCTCCTAACATTAGGGCCTGCTCCCCTCCTCCTCCTGACAGTAGGGCCTGCTCCCCTCCTTCTCCTAACAGTAGGGCCAGCTCCCCTCCTCCTCCTGACAGTAGGGCCTGCTCCCCTCCTTCTCCTAAGATTAGGGCCTGCTCCCCTCCTTCTCCTGACAGTTGAAGGTGCTGTTGATAATCACCTCGATAATTGCCTCGAAACTGAACCTAAACTATTCCGAAACTAATTTCAAACATATAACAACAGATTAAATAAATGAAGTAAAGCATGATGGGGGAGAAAGGGGGAGAATGGGTGAATTGATGAGCGGGGGAAGCGAATAATGCATAATTATGTCATCACTAACTGTGAATGAAGAACAGGGCGGGCCATTCTATTGCATTGATCTATTGTAATTATAATCTCAAAATGGGATGTACAGTAATTTATATCAGTCTACCGAATCGAAATAGTCTTATCAATCTAATCTGGCCTACTTGGAGTACACAGTGAGATTGTGCGTCATTTACAATGGCAAGAAGACCAAGATAAATGCTGCACATGCTGCATTAGCGTTTCTACAAAATCGGAACGAAAACGACTCAAATGGTGTGGGAAAAAATGTATCAAGACATCTATGATTATTCTACTGATTCTGAATCTCAGCCTGAGCCGAAACCTGCGAGCCCGAAGGGCAAAAAAAGCCAGAACGGTGCGCACCGAGCAGGAGCCCGCGTCACCACCAAATGAAACAGTGAGACAGGAGAGAGGAAGGGAGGACACCGTTTTGACAGAACAAGCCAGTGATAATGCTGCGGGAAGATTATCAGCACAAAATGTCACCCGAGTGAGCAGGCCCTACATCTCAATCAAAAAAACGACATCAGCAAAGCACTCACCAGCTTTTGTTGTTTATGTAACATGGATTTTAGAGGAGGCTGGTGGTAGGAGCTATAGGAGGACAGGCTCATTGTAATGACTGGAATGGAATTATTGGAATGGAGTCAAACATGTGGTTTCCATATGTTTTATGTGTTTGATTCTGTTCCATTTATACCGTTCCAGCCATTACAATGAGCCCATCCTCCTATAGCTCCTCCCACCAGCCTCCTCTGATGTACATGCTCCAACTGATGCCATTGGGTGAAGATATACAACATGTAAGCACGAGCTGACAATAATCTGACATTTTTGACTGCCATCATACCATATTGATTGGAGCTTATAAAGATATTCAGGCTACTGATGTTTTTGTCATTTGACCATGCGTCTTGGTGTTTGGGGTACTCTTTTTTAGTCATTATAAAAAGAAGATGTTACCACGTTTTAACACATATGCTTTCTGTTTCAAAGTTGTAACAACTGCACTCCACAAATAAAATTGATTGAACACTTGAATGTGTGTTTTTTTTTAAATATATAGCCTTCAGAAACATAAACAAATGAAAATGCTATTGTGTTATTTGAAGAAAAAAAAGTTATTCTATTGTTACCCAAGACCCTCTCAAACACAACCAAATTATTATTTTTGTGAAAGCATATATGAAATGTATTAATTACACTTTTAGAATGTTGCAGTCAGAATGACTGTCCCTTGAGGCCCAGCATGGATACTTTGGGATTTTCAAGGGATACTTTGGGATTTTGGCAATGAAGCCCTTTATCTACTTCCCAAGAGTCAGATGAACTCATGGACACCTTTTTATGTCTCTGCACCCAGTGGGAAGGAAGTTGCTAACTAGCATTAGCTGGTCAGCATTGACTCGTGAAACTACCTCTAACTTCCTTCATAATGGAAGCAGACATAGAAACGGCATCAATGAGTTGCCAAAATATCCCCTACAACATATCAACAGTTAAACAATAAGCACATAACACAGAGGATGTACGTCGCCCAATCCTGGTAAATCCAAATAATCTGTGACAAAAACCCAAACACCGGAACTGCTGCGGAACAAATACGAGACAGCCTACAGGGAGGAGGTGAGGGCCCTGGCGGAGTGCTGCCTGAAAAATAACCCCTCCCTCAACGTCAACAAGACGAAGGAGTTGACCGTGGACTTCAGGAGACAGCAGATGGAGCACGCCCCCATCCACATCGACAGGGCTGCAGTGGAGAAGGTGAAAAGCTTCAAGTTCCTCGGCGTAAACATCACTTACAATCTGAAATGGTCCACCCACACAGAGAGTGTGGTGAAGAAGGCACAACACCTCCTTTTCAACCTCAGGAGGCTGAAGAAATTCATAAGCCACTTACAAACTTTTACAGATGGACCATTGATAGCATCCTGTCGGGCTGTATCAGCTCCTGGTATGGCAACTGCACCGTCTGCAACTGCCGGGGTTCTCCAGAGGGTGGTGCAGTCTGCCTAAAGCATCACTGGGGGCACACTGCCTGCCCTCCAGGACATTTACAGCCCTCCAGGACATTTACAGCCCTCCAGGACATTTACAGCACCCGGTGTCACAAGAAGGCCAAGAAGATCATCAAGGACCTCAGACACCCGAGCCACGCCCTGTTCACCCTGCTACCATATCGAAGGATGAGACAGTACAGGTGCATCAAAGCTGGGACCAAGAGACTGAAAACAGCTTCAATCTCAAGGCCATCAGACTGCTAAATAGTCACCACTAGCAGGCCCACGTCCAGTACCCTGCCCTGAATTTTAGCCACTGTCACTAGACAGCTACCACCCGGTTACTCTACCCTGCACCTTAGAGGCTGCTGCCCTATTTACATAGTCATGGAACACTGGTCACTTTCAATAATGTTTATATGCTGTTTTACCCACTTCATATGTACAGTATATATTGTATTCTAGTCAAGGCCTATCCTATTTAACTATTTCTGTACATATACTATTCTTCAGATATACTACATTTTCTATCCATATCCTGACCATATTGTCTATACACACACATACCGTGGATTCAGAAAGTATTCAGACCCCTTGACTTTTTCCACATTTTGTTACGTTACAGCATTATTCTAAAATAGATGAAATAGTTTTCCCACATCATTCTAAACACAATACCCCATAATGACAAAGCAAAAAGAGGTTTTTAGAAATGCTTGCAAATGTATTGTTGAAGCACCTTTAGCAGCGATTACAGCCTCGAGTCTTCTTGGGTATGACGCTACAAGCTTGGCACACCTGTATTTGGGGAGTTTCTCACATTCTTCTCTGCAGATCCTCTCAAGCTCTGTCAGGTTGGATGGGGAGCGTCGCTGCACAGCTATTTACAGGTCTCTCCAGAGATGTTAGATCGGGTTAAAGTCCAGGCTATGGCTGGGCCACTCAAGGACATTCCGAAGCCACTCCTGCGTTGTCTTGGCTGTGTGATTAGGGTCATTGTCCTGTTGGAAGATGAACCTTCGCCCCAGTTCAAGGTCCTGAACGCTTAGTTTTCACCAAGGATCTCTCTGTACTTTTCTCCATTCATTTTTCCCTTGATCCTGACAAGTCTCTGTCGCTGAAAAACATTCCCACAGCATGATGCTGCCATCAACATGCCTCACCGTAGGGATGGTGCTAGGTTTCCTCCAGACGTGACACTTGACATTCAGGACAAAGAGTTCAATCTTGGTTTCATCAGACCAAAGAATCTTGTTTCTCATGGTCAGAGTCCTTTAGGTGCCTTTTGGCAAACTCCAAGCAGGCTGTCATGTGCCTTTTACTGAGGAGTGGCTTCCGTCTGGCCACTCTACCATAAAGGCCTGATTGGTGGAGTGCTGCAGAGATGGTTGTCCTTCTGGAATGTTCTCCCATCTCCACAGAGGAACTCTGGAGCTCTATCAGAGTGACCATCGGGTTCTTGGTCACCTCCCTGACCAAGGCCCTTCTCCCCTGATTGCTCAGTTTGGCCGGGCGGCCAGCTCTAGGGAGAGTCTTAGTGGTTCCAAACTTCTTCCATTTAAGAATGATGGAGGCCACTCTGTTCTTGGGGACCTTCAATACTGAAGAAATGTTTTGGTTCCCAGATCTGTGCCTCGACACAATCCTGTCTCGGAGCTCTACGGACAATTCCTTCGACCTCATGGCTTGGTTTTTGCTCTGACATGCACTGTCAACTGTGGGACCTTATATAGACAGGTGTGTGCCTTTCCAAATCATGTCCAATTAATTGAATTTACCACAGGTGGACTCAAATCAAGTTGTAGAAACATCTCAAGGATGATCAATGGAAACAGGATGCACCTGAGCTCAATTACGAGTCTCATAGCAAAAGTTCTAAATACTTATGTCAGTAAGGTATTTCTGCTTTTATTTTTTTATTTGTGCTTTTTATTTGTTTATATTTTTATATTGGCAAAAAAAATCTAAAACCTGTTTTCATTTTGTCATTAAAGGATATTGTATGTAGATTGATGAGGAACATTTAATTCAATCCATTGTAGAATAAGGCTGTAACGTAACAAAATGCACTGTATATATACAAGTTTGGACACACCTACCTATTCCAGGGTTTTTCTTTATTTCTACTATTTTCTACATTGTAGAATAATAGTGAAGACATCAAAACTATGAAATAACACATATTGAATCATGTAGTAACCAAAAAAGTGTTAAACAAATCAAAATATATTTTATATTTGAGATTCTTCAAGGTAGCCACTCTTTGCCTTGATGACAGCTTTGCACACTCTTGGCATTCTGTCAACCAGAGAGAGAGGAGAGAGAGAGAGAAAGAAAGAGAGAGAGAAATAAAGAGAGAGAAGGAGAGAGAATGAGAAAAAGAAAGAGAGAATCCTCTAGGGATATGTTCATTCCTTTGGCCCAGCTCTCTCTTTCTTTCTTTAATAATTATTTCACCCACAATTCCCCCCACTCTGCCAGCAGAAGCTATCCTCTGGGACGTGTAACAAAACCAGCCTCTCCTGTCCCCCCTGCCCCCCCGTTCCCCCTCCCCTCAGACGAATACATTATCTTTTGTGTTCCTGAATAAAGAGAAAATGCCAAAACAACAGCCACCTCTCTCCTCTCTGCACAGCAGGACAAAGACTGAATAAAAACAGGAATTAAAATGTCATTTATGTACCTTTGTTTTACACTTCCTTCCAACGCATTTTAATGTCATACAGAGCTTCTAATACCTTTGGGGTCTACCAGGGCACAGCGCAGGATCTGTGTGTGTGTGTGTGTGTGTGTGTGTGTGTGTGTGTGTGTGTGTGTGTGTGTGTGTGTGTGTGTGTGTGTGTGTGTGTGAGAGTGAGTGTGTGTGTGTGAGTATGTGTGTGGTACTGTCATGGGCAGGAGGTGGGGTACTTAGGGTTAAATGAGGTTGTAGGAAAATTAGAGTTAATTAAAGTGTTATAATGTGCTGTGACTCCTGTACACTAGGTCTCAGGGAGAGGGAGGGGGAGGAGGAGGAGGAGAAGGAGAAGGAGGAAGAGGAGGAGTAGGAAGAGAGGAAGAGGAGGAGTAGGAAGAGAGGGGGAGGATGAGAGGGAGAGGAGGGGGGAGGATAAAGAAGGGGAAGAAGATGGGGAGGTGGTGGGAAAAGGAGGGAAAAGACAGGGACAGTGTATCCCAGCTCTCTGCTCTCTCTCTCTCTCTCTCTCTCCCTCTGTAAAGTGGGGTGTAGTAGGCTAAATGTAAAATGAAGTAAAATGGCAACTGGTGTGACTGAGGGAGTGAATCTCCACTTCAAACGAGAGCCTCCCTGAAGCATCCCTACGGGCAGAGAGAGAGCAGAGAGAGAGGGGGATAGAGAGTGGGTGAGAGAGAGGATAGAGAAAAAGAGAGATTGTTAGTGTGTGGTGTGAATAAACGGTGAACCTTACAAAGAAGGCATCCATGCTTGAACTACTACTATTTCCATTCTCTCTTTCCCTTGCGCTCTCTCTCCCTACATTTTAGTCATTAGAATATTAAATCTATTTCTACCCCGCTCTCTCTTTTTCAATTCAAATGACAAGTTACATTGCATCAGACAGCAGGGTACATTAACAATTTAATTTGAATTGCAGTTTCTCTGATTCAATTTGGCATCCTGTCCCTGTTCAACTCAGCTCAACTCAGAGGAAGGGTGTCTGGCAACCTCTACACGGGGGGAGGGGTGGGGGGGTAAAGAGAGAGAGAGAGGGAGAGGGGAGAGAGAGGGGAGGGGTATAGAGAGACAAGTGGGAAAGAGGAGAGAGGGGGACGGGGGTATACAGTCATCCAATTTCCAAACACTCACAAATACAATATGACCCCTCCTAAGGTGACCCTAGGGTAGCAACAAATACAGTCTAATTGATTTCAATGGGTCTTTCTCCATTCTGATTGTTTTACACTGTTCAATTCTATTTCAACCAAATCTAGTTCTCTGCATTTACATTCATTTCTGCATTTCCTACACTCATTTGAGATCATTTCCACACTGTCTCATGGAGGGCTCCATGATATGGGTAGAAAAACAAAGCCTTATTTTTAACCACATGTTGCAATTGCGATTTGACTGGCGATTTAGATCAAAACACTTGGGTGAACTGTTGGAATCATGGAAATAGAATGTTTATTCTAATTCTATAGTTCGAATATAAATAATAATGGGCAGTGTTGTTTGACATGACAGCGAATGAAAACGCCAGGGAGGAGACAGGGTAAAAACCAAAGCGATAGTCAGTGTTTCCAAGGGGACACTATAATCTTTGGCTACATTAAATGTTCCTTCATGTAGCCAACATATTAATGCTTCTCCTATTCCTTTTGGATTTAGAAGATACTGTTGCACAAACAACATGTTGATTTAGGCCTACACCAGCGCTGGTATCAGACTGTATTAGCTAGCTACGTTTGCTCTGACTCAGCACACTTATTAGCTAGCTAGCCAGCTAACTAGCATTAGCGGCTAACACGATTTAGCTGAAACTTGCTAAGAAAAGACAAACTAGCTGTTTGCATATGTAAGAAACACAAACTAATAGTGTAATTATAGAACGCTTGTGGATTTATATTAAGAAGCAAAGTGGAAACAACATGGTTGTCATCAACATTGTTACATGTGCTGCATTGATCATGCAGACTGAACGCAAGTGTCTGATGGTCAAGTAACAACAAATGCGCTTCTTGAGTGACAGGGGGCGGGGCTTGGTCTGTGAGGAAAGTGGCATGGAGAGAGCAGTGAGTGATGACTCAAGTAGCAGTGTAAACAATAAAAACGGACGTTACACACGGTCTATCACATTTAACAAATCAAACATTCAAATACCTTAATAGCAGGTAGAGTAAAAACCCAAACCAGTCCGTACATCAATACCATAAAATACGGTATACCGCCCAGCCTTGACAGACACTTACCCAAACTTCAGCATAGCAAACAATCTATAATACGGTTGGATTCCACACAGACAATCGAACAACAAATAACATTATTAAGTAAAGTGTAGTTTTAGACAATCCTTAATTCATTGAAATGATATGTGCATGAAATCTGATAGCCATTACACACACACACACACACCCTCTTAGAGTAATTGCAGCTAAGAGCATGAATTTAAAAATTGCAGGAGAGTAGGCTGAGGCTCAGCTCAATAGTCCCTGCACAGTGTGTGTGTGTGTGTGTGTGTGTGTGTGTTAAAGAGTTAAGGAAGTCCAGTGATATTGTCCAGTGGTGTCTATTTGGCTTAGCGAGTTTGAGGAATGGGAGGTAGATGGAGAGAGAGGGGTGGAGAGGAAGGGATGGAGAGGCTGGGAGAGAGAGGGATGAAGAGGAAGGTATGGTGAGGGATAGAGAGGCTGGTAGAGAGAGGGATGGAGAGGCTGGGAGAGAAGGATATAGAGGAAGTTATGGAGAGGGATAGAGATGCTGGGAGAGAGAGGGATGGAAAGAGCGAGGGATGAAAAGACAGGGATGGAGAGAGAGGGATGGAGAGGGAGAGGATGTGTGCTGCTGTTGCGGTTCCAGACAATAATCCCATGCAACAGACAGATTATGAGTGTTTAATCTGATTATAGATTAGAATATAGTGAGATTAGCGGACTCTGGATATCCTGCTCTAATCCCTGTTCTCTCTACCCCCTGCTCAAATCCCTGCCACTGTCACACCCTGATCTGTTTCACCTGTCCTCATTATTGTCTCCACCCCCTCCAGGTATCGCTTGTTTTCCCCAGTGTATTTATCCCTGTGTTTCCTGTCTCTCTATGCCAGTTCGTCTTGTATGTCCAAGCCTACCAGCGTTTTCCCCGTTTTCCTGCTTTGCCTTTTCACCTTTTTCTAGTCCTCCCGGTTTTGACCCTTGCCTGTTCTGGACTCTGTACCCGCCTGCCTGACCATTCTGCCTGTCCTGACCTTGAGCCTGCCTGCCACTCTGTACCTCCTGGACTCCTGGTAGTACATAGAGGGGTTTCTGGCCACTGGGGCCGTCCATCCGTCTGCATCTCCTGCCGGAGCAGGGTTTTTCTTTGTGGAGAAGAAGGACAAGACCCTGCGTCCGTGCATTGACTACAGGGGACTTAATGACATTACTGTCAAGAATCGTTACCCCTACCTCTCCTCTCCTCTGAGTTTGAACCTCTCCAGGGGGCCACCATATTCTCCAAGTTGGACCTTCGAAATGCCAACCACCTGGTTCGGATACGCGAGGGGGATGAGTGGAAGACAGCCTTCAACACAGCCAATGGACATTATGAATACCAGGTCATGCCATTTGGACTCCCCAACGCCCCCGCTGTTTCCAGGCTTTGGTCAATGATGTGCTTTGGGACATGCTAAACCGGTTTGTGTTTGTGTACCTTGACAACATCCTTTCCCCCCCCGATCTGCACAAGAACATGTTTTTCATGTCAGACAGGTTCTTCAGCGCCTCCTGGAGAACCAACTGTTCATGAAAGCTGAGAAGTGTGAGTTCCGCCGCTCTACTATCACCTTTCTGGGATATGTCATTGCTGAGGGCAATGTTCAGATGGATCCTGGAAAGGTGAAAACAGTGGTGGATTGGCCTCAACCAACGTCCAGGGTGCAGTTACAACGGTTTCTTGGTTTTGCAAACCTCTACCGCCGTTTCATTCGCCACTACAGCACCCTGGCGGCCCCCCTCTCGGCACTCACCTCTCCCAAGGTACCATTCAAATGGTCTCCAGCTGTCGACAAAGCCTTTGTGGACCTGAAGCATCGATTCACACCAGCACCCATCCTCATCCATCCGGACCTCTCGCGTCAATTTGTGGTGGAAGTGGATGCTTCGGCTGTTAGAGTGGGGGCCATCCTGTCCCAGCGATCTGCCCAGGACCAGAAGCTTCATCCCTGTGCCTTCCTGTCCCATCGTCTCAATCCTGGTGAAAGGAACTACGATGTTGGCAACCAAGAACACATGGTGGTGAAGATGGCGTTGGAAGAGTGGAGGCACTGTCTGGAAGGAGCAGAACAGCCATTCCTGGTCTGGACTGGCCATAAAAACCTGGAATATCTCCGTACAGCCAAGCGCCTGAACTCCAGGCAAGCCCGGTGGGCCCATCTGTTCACCAGATTTAACTTCACCATCTCCTACCGCCCAGGGCCAAAGAATGTGAAGCCTGACGCCCTCTCCCGCCTATACAGTTCCTCTGCCACACCCTCGACCTCTGAAACCATTCTCCCTACCTCATGCCTTGCTGCCACTGTGGATTGGGTTATTGAGAACCTGGTCCACGAGGCACAACGCTCCCAGCCTGGACCTGAAGGGGACCCGGCTAACCGGCTGTTTGTCCCTAATCCAGTCTGGTCCCGGGTCCTGGAATGGGCTCATTCCTCCAGGCGGACCTGTCATCCAGGGTCCCGTTGTACACTAGCCTTCCTTCGGCAACTTTTCTAGTGGCCCACAATGGTCCCTGACGTCTCTGCCTTCATCACCGCATGCACTGTGTGTGCTCAAAACAAGACTCCACAGCAAGCTCCTTCTGGCCTCCTGCAGCCACTACCGGTTCCTCATCATCCCTGGTCTCATATCTGGACTTTGTCACTGGGCTCCCTCCATCTGATGGCAACACTGTGATTCTGACGGTAGTCGACCGGTTCTCCAAGGCCGCCCATTTCATCCCTCGCCACCAAACTACCTTCTGCCAAGGAGACGGCACAGCTTATGGTGCAGCATGTCTTCTGGATCCATGGATTCCCAGTAGACATGGTATCCGATTGGGGTTCTCGTCTCGGTTCTGGAAGGCATTCTGCACCCTTATTGGGTCGCCGGCCAGCCTGTCATCCGGATTCCATCCCCAAACTAACGGTCAGTCGGAGCGAGCAAACCAAGACCTGGAGACCACCTTAAAGTGATTGGTCTCAACCAACCCCACTACCTGGAGCCGTCAACTGGTCTGGGTGGAGTATGCCCGGAACACTCTTCCCAGTTCTGCCATGGAACTCTCCCCTTTCGAGTGCTCCATGGAGTATCAGCCTCCACTCTTCCCTGAACAAAAGCAGGAAGTCAGCGTACCCTCGGCCCAGATGTTTGTCCGCCAGTGTCAACGTACCTGGAGAAGAGCCAGGGTGGCTATTCTCAAGACCAACTCCAGGTATTGTCGACAAGTGGACCGTCGCCGGACCCCAGCTCCCTGCTACCGCATTGGGCAGAGGGTATGGCTGTCCACACGGGACCTGCCCCTTTGGGTAGAGTCCCGCAAATTGCCCCCTCATTTCATTGGTCCTTTTCCCATCTCCAGAGTCCTGAGTTCCACTGCTGTTCGTCTCTTGTTACCCCGTACCCTCCGTATTCACCTTACGTTCCATGTGTGTAGAATTAAACCCGTGTCTCACAGTTCTTTGTCTTCAGTCCCCAGGCCCCCCCCCCCATGTCATTGATGGCCATCCGGCATACACGGTGAGACGTCTCCTGGGTGTTCGACCACGGGGCAGGGGTTTCCAGTACCTGGTTGACTGGGAGGGTTACAGCCCAAAGGAGAGGTGCTGGGTTCCCACTAGAGACATCCTGGATCCAGCCCTCAATGCCGACTTCCACCGCCGAGAACCCCGGTCAAGAAGGTATGCACACAGGTAGGACGCCAAGTGGCGGCCCTTGGGGGGGTACTGTCACACCCTGATCTGTTTCACCTGTCCTCATTATTGTCTCCACCCCCTCCAGGTGTCGCTTGTTTTCCCCAGTGTATTTATCTCTGTGTTTCCTGTCTCTCTGTGCCAGTTCATCTTGTATGTCCAAGCCTACCAGCATTTTTTCTCGTTTTCCTGCTTTGCCTTTTCTCCTTTTTCTAGTCCTCCCGGTTTTGACCCTTGCTTGTTCTGGACTCTGTACCCGCCTGCCTGACCATTCTGCCTGCCCTGACCTTGAGCCTGCCTGCCACTCTGTACCTCCTGGACTCTGATCTGGTTATGACCTTTTGCCTGTGCACGACCATTCTCTTGCCTATTCCCTTTGGATTTATTAAGCATCTTAAACTCCAACCATCTGCCTCCTGTGTCTGCATTTGGGTCTCGCGTAGTGTCATGATAGCCACGACTACACTGTCTCTTTGGTTTTGTCTAACGTTAGCCCAGGGGTGGCCAAACCTCCTTCTGGAGAGTGGTCAGGCCTTTGCTCCAGCACACTTGATTTGACTAATCAATGTCCCGATGAACAGCTCAATAGCTGATCAGATGTGTTATAGAGCAGGGCTGGAGCAATAACCTGCACATCCCTTACCTCTCCAACCCTGTACTATACTCACCTGCCTATAGCTAGATGAGGTGAAAGCTGGATAAGGTGATAAACTGATAAGGTGAACAATCTGTCGATGTGCCTTTGAGCAAGGAATTTAACCCTATGGCAGATCCTGTACAACAGGGTTCCCCAACTGGTGGCCCATGGCCCAAATTGTTTTGAATTTGGCCCACCAAGTTTTTTATTTTAATTTCTATTGATGGACATAAGACTGTAAAAACACCAGGAAATCAGCTCCAATTGTAAAACAACACATTCACTGCACCTATCCGGTATAGAGTATGTGACAATAAAACAGATTTTTAGTATTATTTTTGTATCACTGATACCAGTCCCCTAAAACACACACACACTAAAACACGAACACACACACTAAAACACGAACACTAAAACACGAACACTAAAACACGAACACCAAAACACACACAAGCCAGGATCAATGGGAAGGACATCAAGCCAAAAACCCGTCAATTCCCTTCCTCCTCCATCACCTCCCTTCCTCCTCCATCACCTCCTCCCTTCCTCCCTCCATTCCCTGCCCGTTTCTTTTCTTTCATCTCCTCGCTACCTTCCTTCCCATTCCTTCCTTTCTCTCATTCTCCTACACTAGGCACTAGAACACTGATACAGTTTCTCTCCATTGAAGTCAAGCCATGATTGAGGTAAAAGTAGAAAGCAGAGTTCTGTGTGTGTTCTTTTCAGAACTCAGCCCTATATGGGAGAACTGTACAGAACTCAGCCCTATGGGAGAACTATACAGACAGAATGTCCTTTATAGACAAACAAGACCCCTGAAGGCCTCACACTGCTTCTGAATACATTACAATGAATCACAAGGAGAGAAATAGACAGAGAGGGGGGGGGGATGGAGGGAGAGAGAGAGAGAGAGACAGCAAGAGCTGGGGAGAAAGAGAGAGAAAAAAGTGAGAGTGAGCCAAATTAGTTTTTTCTTTGAGGCTTTCTAGACAATGCTCTCTGGGTTTCTATGGTGACCTGAAGCTGCCTGCTGGGCCAATGAAGGCTGTAGAAAGAGGCCTCACATGCACAAGCACACACACACACACCACACACAAAGAGGAGAAAGCCGGACCAGTAGTTGGAGGGTGGCTGGTTCAAATCCCAATGTGGACGATCCAAGTGGGACCTGAGAGGTGAGTGGAGACAAGTGGAAGGACTGAAACATCTGCAGACACGCACACATGCAGACACATACACACACACACACACATACATACAAACAACACTTCACTAATAGCTAGCTGGTGCTGAATCGTCCACGATGGAACGCTAGAGGGTAGAAGAGAAAAAAAAGAGAGCGCAATGAAAAAGTGTAAAACCAGAACAAATGTTTTCCCACAATCAAACAGGGTCTATATTCCCCACTTATGGTCCATTCCTCAGACCTGGCAACAGGGTAAAGACAGCCACAGACCCGCTGGAACTGTTCCCCGATTACATACTCACCAGTCACCACATTCCCCTGTCTCACACACCCACACACAGCATAACCCCGGGGCGACAGACAAATGTTGGGTCTGCCTCCTGTCATATCCCATCACCCTCTATTTCTCTTTACCAAATGAGGAGTTGCGATGTGGACACAACGTGTGGTCCTGCACTGCACACCTCTCATTCTTCCAAACACACAAGCATGCACGCACACACACACACGCACGCACGCACGCACGCACGCACACACACACAGTGGACTGAACAGGAACAGATGCAGCTATTCGTCTGCATGGGTGAAGAGTAAGTGGCCAGATTCTGTGAAGCACTAGAGCAAGACTGAGGAACAGCTATAGCTCTAGTGTGTGTGTGTGTGTGTGTGTGTGTGTGTGTGTGTGGTGTGTAGCCGCTCTGTGATTAATGCGGCTTTCAGCTGCAGCGGAGCCTCGCACAGATAGACTGGGGTGCCCTTTCACAGGCTCTCCCTCTCTCTTCCCCTATCTTTCTCTCTCCCTAGCCTACCCTCTCTCTCTCCATCCAAACCTCTCTCCCTCTCTCTCCCCTAGCCCCTGACAGAGTAGTATTCATTACATTTCTCCTCCAGTAGCTGATCAATATCAGAACAGCCCCAGTTACACTTCAACTCATTCTTCTCATGACGGAATCCAGCACAGAGGTTATTCAATAGCCAGAGTTACAGAGAGAAAATGAGAGTGGGGGGAGGGGGGGGGGGGAAGAAGAGGGGCTCCCCACCCACTAGGCACATATGTCAATTCAACTTCTATTCTACATTGGTTCAACGTCATTTCATTGAAATGACGTGGAAACAAAGTAGATTCAACCAGTGTGTGCCCAGTGGGTAACGTGGAGC
>NC_138313.1:23487500-23517500 GCF_965601325.2 Salmo salar
TCCGCAAATATCTCTCCACACCTTTCCCTGTATGTTTTCCTCCGTAACTATACTCTATCTATGCATAGCTCTTCTGCTTTATCTCTCTCCCTCTCTCCATATCTCTCTCTCTCTCTCTCTCTCTCCATATCTCTCTCACTCCCTCTCTCTGTATCTTTTTCCATTGCCTTCTGTCTCTTTCCCCTTCTCTCTGTCTAAGCTTGACTGAACAGATAACTCTGGGATGCTCACACACACGCACGCACGCACGTACACACACACACACACACACACACACACACACACACACACACACACACACACACACACACACACACACACACACACACACACACACACACACACACACACACACACACACACACACACACACACACACACACAGTTACTGGCAGGATTATAATTGCTTATCACACGTTCACGCAGACACCCAGATCCCAAAGCCTCAGAGCTGACCAATCCAAGGATTTCAGATGTTTATGGTTCAATAGAACATGAGGTAAAAATAACCAACAGACAAAATGTTGACTTTGTGTAACCCAGTCAATCACTATCACGTCACAATGACACACAAAGACTTAGACCGATAAACCTGGTAGCTTTGTGTCCTGTTGTTAGTCTGTCTGCCTGCCTGTCTGTCTGCCTGTGTCTTGTCTGTCTGTCAGCTGATTGGTCAGTCAGACTGATTAATACATACATTGATCAGTCTGGAGGTGACTGGTTAGTGAGGAGATAACATTTACCATGACGTGTGTGTGTGCGTGTGTGACTGAGTGAAGGACAGACAGCGGTGAAGACAGGTCAAAGGAAACTGGCTGACAAATCAAAGAATAAACGTCTCTCTCTCTCTCTCTCTCTCTCTCTCTCTCTCTCTCTCTGTGTATCTCTCTCTCTCTCTCTCTGTATCTCTCTCTCTCTCTGTATCTCTCTCTCTCTCTCTGTATCTCTCTCTCTCTCTGTATCTCTCTCTCTCTCTCTCTCACTCTCTAGCTCTCTCTCCAGCCTTACTCTCCTTTCAGCCTGACTGAGTAGTTTCTCTCTAACAGAGAAATGACTGGTGCTTTGATATAAATTGAATATTATACAATTATCTTCTGGATTGGAGCAGCCCGGGAAGACAACAGGCAGCTGTCTCCTCTCCTCCTCTTTCCCTATCCGTTTGGTCTGTCCATACAATTACAGAGGGATGCAGACTGTGTGACACGGACAGAGAGAGAGCGAGAAAGACAAAGTTCAAACAGTGAAGGGGAGAGAGGGGGGTAAGGGGGCTGGTACTGCTGTGTGTGTGTGTGTGTGTGTGTGTGTGTGTGTGTGTGTGTGTGTGTGTGTGTGTGTGTGTGTGTGTGTGTGTGTGTGTGTGTGTGTGTGTGTGTGTGTGTGTGTGTGTGTGTGTTTGTGAGTGCATTTGTTTCGGATGAAGCCGAGCCTCAGTGAAATGTCACACATGTTTTTGCTCTCATCAGGATGGAGCTTTGTGGGTAAATGCCCTCAAGACAACCCATCAGATTTCATTAACACACACACACACACACACACACACACACACACACACACACACACACACACACACACACACACACACACACACACACACACACACACACACACACACACACACACACACACACACACACACACACACACACACGCCACGCACACACACACACACACACAGACATTTCCTTAACACAGCAGAGAGATATAGACACATCAGCTCTCATTAAATCAACAGACAGATGCAGAGAGATCAGTTTCCCGTAAAGAGATAGAAAGAGAAACAGAATATTCCATATATAGAGTAGATCCCACAGCAATAGCTAGCGAGACATCTACCTTAGAGAAACATCACCTGTCTCCCTCAGAGCGACAGGCAGCAGAGCCACAGAGCAGCAGGTCTAGTCAGAACACTACATAGATGGAGAACACATAGAAACAGAGATCGAGATAGACAGACACAGGGAATACAGAAACATCTCCTCTCTGTACCTCGTCTTCCAAAGCTCAGAGACACAGAGGCATCAATTCTTTCTCTTCTCCCTCTAGTCAGAACAACTCATAGCCTTCACATTCCTCACATTGCTCTGGATAGATCCAGAGACAGGTACAATAGATCCTGGTGGAGAGGAGAGCAGAGCAGAGGAAAGGAGAGGAGAGCAGAGGAAAGGAGAGGAAAGGAGAGGAGAGGAAAGGAGAGGAGAGGAGAGCAGAGGAAAGTAGAGGAGAGCAGAGGAGAGGAAATGAAAGGAGAGGAGAGGAAAGGAGAGCAGAAGAGAGGAGAGCAGAGGAAAGGAAATGAAAGGAGAGGAAAGGAAAGTAGAGCAGAGGAGAGGAGAGCAGAGGAAAGGAAATGAAAGGAGAGCAGAGGAAAGGAGAGGAGGGGAAAGGAAAGGAAATGAAAGGAGAGGATAGGAAAGGAGAGGAGGGGAAAGGAAAGGAAATGAAAGGAGAGGATAGGAAATGAAATGAAAGGAGAGGATAGGAAAGGAGAGTAGAGGAGATATGCTGCCACAGTTTTATTGTCTCTTTTATTATGAATAATCCAACACTGTTTCTCATGGTGATGTTGTCCTCATCCATATTTTACCAGTTCTGTTACACAGTAGAAGTCTCAATCTTGGTGATTGAATGAACTCCACTTGCAAATATCGTCTTGAATAAGACACAGCTGCACAAATATTCACAGACACACACCTACAGAGACATACAGACACACACACCTACAGAGACATACAGACACACACACCTACAGAGACATACAGACACACACACCTACAGAGACATACAGACACACACACCTACAGAGACATACAGACACACACACCTACAGAGACATACAGACACACACACCTACAGAGACATACAGACACACACACCTACAGAGACATACAGACACACACACCTACAGAGACATACAGACACACACACCTACAGAGACATACAGACACATGAACGATCTTACCTCACCACACCTGGTGTCCATATCATTTCTCTAGAGGAAAAAGACCTGGTAGAGAGAGAGAAAGTAGGAAAAGAGAGAGAGAGAAGGTGGAGGGAGAAAAGGAGAGACAGACATAGAGAGGGAAGGAAGAGACAGAGAGCAGTAAGAAAAAGAGCCTGTCAGATGACACACTACAGTCCCTGTGTCAATGTCTGCTCTACCCGTCCTCCATTAACCACTCACACATCTGCAATGTGTGTGTGTGTGTGTGTGTGTGTGTGTGTGTGTGTGTGTGTGTGTGTGTGTGTGTGTGTGTGTGTGTGTGTGTGTGTGTGTGTGTGTGTGTGTGTGTGTGTGTGTGTGTGTGTGTGTGTGTGTGTGTGTGTGTGTGTGTGTGTGTGGTACTAATGTGTGAAACTTCAGCATTACCATTACCCATGACTAACATATCCATTCTGACACAGGGCCCGTCTTCATTTGGTGATTATAAATGGGCTTTTACCCTTTAGGAGAGAGGCAGAGGGATGGAGAGAGGTAGAGGGATCAGAGAGAGAGAGAGATAGAGAGAGAGAGGCAGAGGGATGGAGAGAGGTAGAGGGATCAGAGAGAGAGAGAGATAGAGAGAGAGGCAGAGGGATGGAGAGAGGTAGAGGGATCAGAGAGAGAGAGATAGAGAGAGAGGCAGAGGGATGGAGAGAGGTAGAGGGATCAGAGAGAGAGAGAGATAGAGAGAGAGAGGCAGAGGGATGGAGAGAGGTAGAGGGATCAGAGAGAGAGAGAGATAGAGAGAGAGAGGCAGAGGGATGGAGAGAGGTAGAGGGATCAGAGAGAGAGAGAGATAGAGAGAGAGAGGCAGAGGGATGGAGAGAGGTAGAGAGAGGTAGAGGGAGGCAGAGAGATGGAGAGAGGTAGAGGGAGGTAGAGAGGAGACTAATTAGAGAAAGAGAGTAGAGATGTCTCCTCTTATCTTGACAGGGTTAGACAGAGAGTTAGAGTACATCATCATTCTAGAACCTCAGAGAACACTCATTAACAACACTGTCAGGGAACCACAGACAGAGGGGGGGGGGGGGGCAGCAGGTAGACGGAAGAGAAGGGGAGGGTTGGAACTAGAGAGGGAAAGGGTTTAAGGCTCGCACACATCGCAGAGAATGTGTCTCTAGCGTTCGTTCCGCCGATCGTTCAGCGTGCTGGGTTTTAAGGACCACCCTCTGTAGACGTCTGACCGCCGTCAATATTCACACCATTCTACATGTAAAACCGGTGCGCACTCTGTTCTGCAAATGAATACAGAGGGGCTAAGTATTACTGGTTTGTCTGAGCCTAGCTTGGCTCCCAATTACCTTTTCAAATCATCCACCATCTTGCCATTTTACCAGCAGTGCCTATGACAACAACAGGCATCTGTATGATTAGTGCTATCGTATGGATATCATGGTGGAGAGGGAAGGGGGAGGGGACATCAAGGGTTGCGTGATGGAAGGGTATAGGAGATGGGAGTTCTTAGCTAAACACTCACAGAAGTGTAACCGCGAGCCAGAGCTTGCAACCCTATTCCCTACATAGTGCACTGTTTAGGGAACAGGGTGCCATTTGGGACCCAGAAAGATGTCCCCATCGGATACTCTCACTGGTGAACGCTCTACTCTGGTAATACACTCAAATACGCGACATTAATATTCAATAAAACACAAAAGCACTACATAGTAACTACACATTCCAGTAATCCCATAACTGGCTTTGTTAGAGCTCTGAATATGACAAATAACACAAAGCACGCTATATTCACTGAATAGCCCTGAGCTGTTTTTGCTGAGCGCAATGTCTCGTTACTGTTGTTTTCTCGCGCACACACACACACACACACACACGCACACACGCACACACGCACACACACACACACACACAGAAAGAGAGAGAGAGTTTCCGAAGGGAAGTCATTAACGTAGCAGATATTTAAAGAAAACTGTTTAATTTGGGGTTTCAGTTAAAGTAAGAACAGAAGACAATTTTCTCTGGGTAGATAAAAACAGCATCAATGTTCTGGCCTGGAGCTCTCTGCATTACTGTTGTTGTATTCTTGGAGGGTTGTCTGCTGCCTGCTGTTTTAGAAATATTAAATGTATTTCCTTGCTGCTCAGCCACAGAACAGAAACGGTGTCATTGCTGATTGTAGCACCAAACCTGACTGCTACTGAATCTCCATAATACTACATATACTAGTTCTATACTGCCATTGGCTGGGTTTCAATAGTGTTGAAGTAAGACAAAGTACCCGTTCTTTACCACGACATGTTCTTTTAAATACCAGGTATATACAGTGCCTTGCGAAAGTATTCGGCCCCCTTGAACTTTTCGACCTTTTGCCACATTTCAGGCTTCAAACATAAAGATATAAAACTGTAATTTTTTGTGAAGAATCAACAACAAGTGGGACACAATTATGAAGTGGAACGAAATTTATTGGATATTTCAAACTTTTTTAACAAATAAAAAACAGAAAAATTGTCCGTGCAAAATTATTCAGCCCCCTTAAGTTAATACTTTGTAGCGCCACCTTTTGCTGCGATTACAGCTGTAAGTCGCTTGGGGTATGTCTCTATCAGTTTTGCACATCGAGAGACTGAAATTTTTGCCCATTCCTCCTTGCAAAACAGCTCGAGCTCAGTGAGGTTGGATGGAGAGCGTTTGTGAACAGCAGTTTTCAGTTCTTTCCACAGATTCTCGATTGGATTCAGGTCTGGACTTTGACTTGGCCATTCTAACACCTGGATATGTTTATTTGTGAACCATTCCATTGTAGATTTTGCTTTATGTTTTGGATCATTGTCTTGTTGGAAGACAAATCTCCGTCCCAGTCTCAGGTCTTTTGCAGACTCCATCAGGTTTTCTTCCAGAATGGTCCTGTATTTGGCTCCATCCATCTTCCCATCAATTTTAACCATCTTCCCTGCCCCTGCTGAAGAAAAGCAGGCCCAAACCATGATGCTGCCACCACCATGTTTGACAGTGGGGATAGTGTGTTCAGGGTGATGAGCTGTGTTGCTTTTACGCCAAACATAACGTTTTTCATTGTTGCCAAAAAGTTCGATTTTGGTTTCATCTGACCAGAGCACCTTCTTCCACATGTTTGGTGTGACTCCCAGGTGGCTAGTGGCAAACTTTAAATGACACTTTTTATGGATATCTTTAAGAAATGGCTTTCTTCTTGCCACTCTTCCATAAAGGCCAGATTTGTGCAGTATACGACTGATTGTTGTCCTATGGACAGAGTCTCCCACCTCAGCTGTAGATCTCTGCAGTTCATCCAGAGTGATCATGGGCCTCTTGGCTGCATCTCTGATCAGTCTTCTCCTTGTATGAGCTGAAAGTTTAGAGGGACGGCCGGGTCTTCGTAGATTTGCAGTGGTCTGATACTCCTTCCATTTCAATATTATCGCTTGCACAGTGCTCCTTGGGATGTTTAAAGCTTGGGAAATCATTTTGTATACAAATCCGGCTTTAAACTTCTCCACAACAGTATCTTGGACCTGCCTGGTGTGTTCTTCATGATGCTCTCTGCGCTTTAAACGGACCTCTGAGACTATCACAGCGCAGGTGCATTTATACGGAGACTTGATTACACAAAGGTGGATTCTATTTATCATCATTAGTCATTTAGGTCAATATTGGATCATTCAGAGATCCTCACTGAACTTCTGGAGAGAGTTTGCTGCACTGAAAGTAAAGGGGCTGAATAATTTTGCACGCCCAATTTTTCAGTTTTTTATTTATTAAAAAAGTTTGAAATATCCAATAAATTTCGTTCCACTTCATAATTGTGTCCCACTTGTTGTTGATTCTTCACAAAAAATTACAGTTTTATATCTTTATGTTTGAAGCCTGAAATGTGGCAAAAGGTCGAAAAGTTCAAGGGGGCTGAATACTTTCGCAAGGCACTGTACCAGTGAGGTTACTCATCACGCGAGCGAGGTTCACCAAACCATCTCTGTTATTGTCTATATATAATACCATCAAATCAAATTGTATTTGTCACATACACATGGTTAGCAGATGTTATTGCGAGTGTAGTGAATATGCTCTGTACTCTAGCTTTGCTTTTCATGTTGCAATCATGTGCAAAGGAATGGAATATTAACTATTAACGAGAGATTAATTCCAGGCCGGCAGAACAAGAAATGAATTAATCATCAGGAACAAGGCGGTCTGGTCGGAATCTCATGAAGATCTGTCTTCAGCTGCTGCTGTCTGGTAGGGCCCACTGCAGGAAATGACTGTTAGGATGGGAGAGGACAGGAGACATGACGGGGTGTGTGTGTGTGTGTGTGTCATCACACACCCTTGCTCTCCTCTGCTGAAGGACAGTCCTTTCTTTATCTCTCTCTCTCTCTCTGGCCCCCTGCTTGCTCCTAATAGCCCGTGATGAGTCCTCCACACATGAGCACCCTCCATCAGACCCCTGCTGACACACACACACACACACACACACACACACACACACACACACACACACACACACACACACACACACACACACACACACACACACACACACACACACACACACACACACACACACACCACACACTGATGGACTGGGGGGTCCTCATGGTACCATCCATCAACTTGGAGATTATTGGACCCTCAGCTTTCAGAATATATAGGAGTTAAATATCACTACCCAAATGTCTGGATCCCAACTGTTTCATTAGCCCAGCATGTTAGCCACCTGGTTCATTAGCATAGCTACCAACATCAGCCAAGCAGTTGGATGCTAACTGGTTAATTGCCGTAGCATGCTAAATACCAACATTAGCCAATAGCTGGAACATTTTCTTTAGATTAGCGCACTGGGAACCCACAGGAAAACCAGCAGAGAGCAGGGAGAGAGGGATGAGGTTACGGAGGGAGGTGGAGATTGATGGGGCGATACAGAAGAGGTGCAGGGAGGGAGGGATGTATGGAGGGGAGAAAAGAGAGATGTAGAAAAAGAGAGAGAGATTAGCAGGTGGAGGGAGGGAGAGATACAGGGCAGGAGGGATGCAGAGATAAAAGACACACAGAGGGAGGGAGGGATGCTGAGAAAGAAAGGAAGAGAGAGGGAGAGGTGGAGGAGAGTGGTGCAGACCCAGTCATGACAGTAGCATACTGATGCAGCCAGAGAACATACAGTCAACGTGGCCTCCACTACCCACCCAAGCATGGACTGCAGACTCATTATGTTGTGTGTGAGTGTGTGTGAGTGTGTGTGTGTGTGTGTGCTTGCGAGCGTGTGTGTGTGTGCGAGCGTGTGTGAGCGTGCGTGTATGCATGTGTGTGGTCACTTGCATGTGTGTGTGTGTGTGTGTGCTGCAGTAGATTGTTCATTATGCTGTGTGTGTCTCCCTCTGCAAAGCCTTTGTTATCTCAACACAGAAACACAGCTGCCTCCAGGGAAGCTCCTTTACAGAAGCAGTCCATAGGGCTCCTGTACCATAGGCTCTACGGCGGTATAGTATTCTGTTCCAGAGGCAGCAGTTCATGCAGTGTAACAAGAAAAGAAAAGGCGAGCCAGTAATCACACAACCAATCACTCTGACCAGCAGATTACCTCACCAGAGCCTTCGCTCTATGTTCTCTGTTCAATCACTCTGACCACCAGATTACCTCACCAGAGCCTTCGCTCTATGTTCTCTGTTCAATCACTCTGACCACCAGATTACCTCACCAGAGCCTTCGCTCTATGTTCTCTGTTCAATCACTCTGACCACCAGATTACCTCACCAGAGCCTTCGCTCTATGTTCTCTGTTCAATCACTCTGACCAGCAGATTACCTCACCAGAGCCTTCGCTCTATGTTCTCTGTTCAATCACTCTGACCACCAGATTACCTCACCAGAGCCTTCGCTCTATGTTCTCTGTTCAATCACTCTGACCACCAGATTACCTCACCAGAGCCTTCACTCTATGTTCTCTGTTCAATCACTCCAGTCATCACCTACATCTCAGAACTAGACAGATGTCAATAACTGGGAAGTGAACAGTTTGAGAGGGAGGGAAGGAGAAGTGTCAAGTCAAATACATTTTATTGGTCACATACACATGGTTAGCAGATGTTAATATGAGTGTAGCGAAATGCTTATGCTTCTAATTCCAACAGTGCAGTAATATTTAACAAATAATCTAACAATTCCCAACAACTACCTAATACACACAAATCTAACAAGTAATCTAACAATTACCCAACAACTACCTAATACACACATCTAAAGGGGTGAATGAGAATATGTACATATAAATATATGGATGAGCGATGGCCGAGTGGCATAGGCATGGTGCAGTAGATGGTATAAAATACAGTATATACATATGATATGAGTAATGTAAGATATGTAAACATTATTTAAAGTGGCATTGTTTAAAGTGATTAGTGATGCATTTATTAAAGTGTCCAGTGATTGGGTCTCAATACAGTATAAACATGTGATATGAGTAATGTAAGATATGTAGACATTATTAAAGTGGCATTATTTAAAGTGGAGTTAGTCTTTTGTATAGTCTGTGTCACTTTGGTTGTGAGGCATGTCTTATAAAAAGCCTAATGTTCTTCCTGATTAATGAGTGTGGAGCAGACAGACAGACAGACAGACAGACAGACAGACAGACAGACAGACAGACAGACAGACAGACAGACAGACAGACAGACAGACAGACAGACAGACAGACAGACAGACAGACAGACAGACAGACAGACAGACAGACAGACAGACAGACCCAGCCTGGTCCCTTATCACCTCACCTGATTACCGGCTGATGCTCATTCTCTCTGCTTCCTCAGACCTGCGTGTGTGTATGTGTGTGTGTAGGTGTGTGTGATGTGTCCCTTTCCTGCAGATCTAATTGTGATAATAGTCTGTAATTAGTTTTAAAGACAGGCAGGAGACGCACTAGCGGTGAGCTGCTCATAGCTGGTTTGATTACATCTTCACAGATGCTTCTCGTTCAGTCCAATAAGAGTGAAACCCCTCCAGCGGTCACAGAGCCAGACACCCTGAGTTCTGTTCAATGGGAAAGAGATAGAGATGGATGTGGAGGCCCCTAGCTGCTTTGCCTGGCTATCAATCCACATCACTCCGGCCAAACACCACGCCCACTAATGTTTTTTCTCCTCGATGAGTCGGGATTTGCTCCGTCCCCAACGACTTCACAAATGCGGACACATTTAAACCGTTCTGATTGGTCCCAGAAACCAATGGGTTGGGCCAGAGCTGGCCTACACAAATCATGAATCGGGTCATTTTGATGTCAGCACAAATGACTTCTAGGATAACGGGTTCAGACTGATTTATGGAGCGATCGATAGAGCAGTGGAATTAAATTCAGGATGAGTCGGCAGGCAACCTGCTGTTGGAAGGGAACAGAGATTTGTTGGACATTTTTGGTGAGTGTCACATTGCAAATGTAACGAGAGATACTGCCTTCCCTGGGTACTAACCCAAAGCAGTGTCATAACTGCTAGCCTACTAAAAACATGGCTCTGTATGGTTGGGGACGACAGTACTTCAGGTCTCAGAGAGGGTGAGGTTACCTCTGTCCTGCTGGGAGCCACAGTGAAATGAGGAGATCCAAACCTAGAAAGACCAGACAGGAGACCAGACAGGAGACCAGAAAGGATACCAGACTGGAGACCAGACCGACCAGACAGGAGACCAGACCGACCAGACAGGAGACCAGACCGACCAGACAGGACACCAGACAGGAGACCAGACAGGAGACCAGACCGACCAGACAGGAGACCAGACAGGAGACCAGACCGACCAGACAGGAGACCAGACCGACCAGACAGGAGACCAGACCGACCAGACAGGAGACCAGACCGACCAGACAGGACACCAGACAGGAGACCAGACAGGAAACCAGAAAGGAGACCAGACAGGAAACCAGACCGACCAGACAGGACACCAGACAGGAGACCAGACAGGAAACCAGACAGGAGACCAGACAGGAGACCAGACAGGAAACCAGACAGGAGACCAGACCGACCAGACAGGACACCAGACAGGAAACCAGATAGGAGACCAGACAGGAGACCAGAAAGGAGACCAGACAGGAGACCAGACAGGACACCAGACCAACCAGACAGGAGACCAGACAGGAGATCAGACAGGAGACAAGACAGGACACCAGACAGGAGACCAGACCGACCAGACAGGACACCAGACAGGAGACCAGACCGACCAGACAGGACACCAGACAGGAGACCAGACAGGAGACCAGATAGGAGACCAGACAGGAGACCAGAAAGGAGACCAGACAGGAGACCAGACCGACCAGACAGGAGACCAGACAGGAGATCAGACAGGAGACCAGACCGACCAGAACAACCAGACAGGACACCAGACAGGAGACCAGACAGGAGACCAGACAGGAGACCAGAACAACCAGACAGGAGACCAGACAGGAGACCAGAACAACCAGAGAGGAGACCAGACAGGAGACCAGAGAGGAGACCAGACCGACCAGAACAACCAGACAGGACACCAGACAGGACACCAGAGAGGACACCAGACAGGAGACCAGACAGGAAACCAGACCGACCAGACAGGAGACCAGACAGGAGACCAGACAGGAAACCAGACCGACCAGACAGGAGACCAGACAGGAGACCAGAACAACCAGACAGGACACCAGACAGGAGACCAGAGAGGACACCAGACAGGAGACCAGACAGGAAACCAGACCGACCAGACAGGAGACCAGACAGGAGACCAGACCGACCAGAACAACCAGACAGGACACCAGACAGGAGACCAGACAGGAGACCAGACAGGAAACCAGACCGACCAGACAGGAGACCAGACAGGAGACCAGACAGGAGACCAGACAGGAGACCAGACAGGAAACCAGACCGACCAGACAGGAGACCAGACAGGAGACCAGACAGGAAACCAGACAGGAGACCAGACAGGAGAACAGAGAGGAGACCAGACCGACCTGACAGGAGACCAGACCGACCAGACAGGAGACCAGACAGGAGACCAGACAGGAGACCAGAGAGGAGACCAGACCGACCTGACAGGAGACCAGACCGACCAGACAGGAGACCAGACAGGAGACCAGACAGGAGACCAGAGAGGAGACCAGACCGACCAGATAGGAAACCAGACCGACCAGACAGGAGACCAGACAGGAAACCAGACAGGAGACCAGACAGGAAACCAGACAGGAGACCAGACAGGAGACCAGAGAGGAGACCAGGCCGACCAGACAGGAGACCAGACCGACCAGACAGGAGACCAGACAGGAGACCAGACCGACCAGATAGGAAACCAGACCGACCAGACAGGAGACCAGACAGGAGACCAGACAGGAGACCAGACAGGAGACCAGACAGGAGACCAGAGAGGAGACCAGACAGGAGACCAGAGAGGAGACCAGGCCGACCAGACAGGAGACCAGACCGACCAGACAGGAGACCAGACAGGAGACCAGACCGACCAGCCCAGAGAGACTAACCTGTCCTCCATTTCAATACTCTTTAATCTGTCTGTCAGGCTGGTCAGTAGAAATAGAACGTCGATATGCCTTCCTTGGCACTTACAAAAAACGAAACAAAAAACAATTTCCCAGCACTAGGCACGAACTAATGATGCTCGGAGCCAAAGCATGCTACTTAAACCATTGCGCTACAGCAGTTCACAATGCTCTAGGAAGTCGTGAGAATTCTGATGGTAATAGCAAGTTGTTTTTAATTATTTTGTTTAAAGACTTCCTCAAGCCATAGCTCTAACCTTAACCACCTAAAATGAATGCCTAAACTGTTAACCTTTGAGTTGTTTCTGTTTAACCCTTTAACCACGCAGAATTAACCCTGTAACCATGCGGAATTATTCCTGTAACCATGTGGGATTAACGCTGTACCCATGTGGAATTAACCCTGTAACCATGCGGAACTAACCATGTAACCATGTGGAATTAATGCGTAAAAAATAGATGTTCGTCCATAAGACGCCAAATTTCGAAGGGAAACTATGAGATCTTTTTGGTCTGTGTACTAGAGAGAGATAGGGGGAGAGAGAGAAGGAAATGGAGAGGGAGGTAGAGAGAGAGACAGAGACAAAGAGAGAGAGGGAGGTAGAGAGGGGGCGGTAGAGAGAGAGAGAAAGGAGGAAGAGAGAGGGAGGTAGAGAGATAGAGGGCGGTAGAGAGAGAGAGAGAAAGAAAGAGGAAGAGAGAGAGAAAGAGGAAGAGAGAGAGAAAGAGGAAGAGAGAGAGAGGGAAGTAGAGAAAGAGAGGGAGGGAGATAGAGAGAGACAGAGGTAGAGATAGAGGGAGGTAGAGAGAGAGAGAGGGAGGGAGATAGAGAGAGACAGAGGCAGAGATAGAGGGAGGTAGAGAGAGAGAGGGAGGGAGATAGAGAGGCGGCGGCTCCTTCCATTAATTTAAAGTGGAGTTGGAAGGAAGGTAATTTATAAGCTCTGCAGAGCAGCCTGCTGTCGGCACACAAGCACACACACAAAGGCAGAGGCATGCAGACAGGGAGAGAGAGAAAGTGCTGCAAGAGGAGAGTTTTTTGGTTGGCTGTTGTCTGTATTCTACTGTCCTCTCTGTCCCTTACTTCTTCCCTTCTTCCCTCTCCCTCCCTCCCTCCCTTACTCCCTCTCTCTCCCTTCCTCCCTTCCTCCCTCTCCCTCCCTCCCTTCCCCCTCTCCCTCCCTTCCTCCCTATCTCTCTCTTCCTCCCTCTCCTTCCCTTCTTCCCTTTCCCTCCCTCCCTCCCTCCCCTCCCTCCCTCCCTCCCTCCCTCCCTCCCTCCCTCCCCTCCCTCCCTCCCTCCCTCCCTCCCTCCCTCTCACTCCCTTCCTACCTATCACTCCCTTCCTACCTATCCCTCCCTCCTCCCTATCTCTCCCTTCCTCCCTATCCCTCCCTTCCCTCTCCCTCCCTTCCTCCCTCTCCCTCCCTCCCTTCCTCCCTATCCCTCCCTCCCTTCCTCCCTATCCCTCCCTCCCCTCCCCTTCCTTCCTTCCTTCCTTCCTTCCTTCCTTCCTTCCTTCCTTCCTTCCTTCCTTCCTTCCTTCCTTCCTTCCTTCCTTCCTTCCTTCCTTCCTTCCTTCCTTCCTTCCTTCCTTCCTTCCTTCCTTCCTTCCTCCCTCTCTTCCTCCCTCCCTTCCCCCTCTCCCTCCCTCCCTCCCTATCCCTCCCTACCTCCCTCTTCTTCCCCTTTTACCCTTTCCCTGAGGGCTATTTGAGCTGATGCCCTCCTGACCACCCTCTACCAGCTTGGCATTTTGTAATCTAGATCTGTTTATCTGACCAGATGAAGCCAGTCATTAAGGAACTCTGCCACTCGCATGTCTCATCTAGGACAGAGCTACAGTCTAGAATCACAGACAAAGTTCATCAGTAAAGAATAATAAAATGGATATTAACTGATTTGAACTGTCCCTTCCACCTACTGTAACTATGTTACTGATACTGGAGAGAGTGGGTGTCCACCTACTGTAACTCTGTTACTGATACTGGAGAGAGTGGGTGTTCCCCTACTGTAACTCTGTTACTGATACTGGAGAGAGTGGGTGTTCCCCTACTGTAACTCTGTTAGTGATACTGGAGAGAGTGGGTGTTCCCCTACTGTAACTCTGTTACTGATACTGGAGAGAGTGGGTGTTCACCTACTGTAACTCTGTTACTGATACTGGAGAGAGTGGGTGTTCCCCTACTGTAACTCTGTTACTGATACTGGAGAGAGTGGGTGTTCACCTACTGTAACTCTGTTACTGATACTGGAGAGAGTGGGTGTTCCCCTACTGTAACTCTGTTACTGATACTGGAGAGAGTGGGTGTTCACCTACTGTAACTCTGTTACTGATACTGGAGAGAGTGGGTGTTCACCTACTGTAACTCTGTTACTGATACTGGAGGGAGTGGGTGTTCCCCTACTGTAACTCTGTTACTGATACTGGAGAGAGTGGGTGTTCCCCTACTGTAACTCTGTGACTGATACTGGAGAGAGTGGGTGTTCACCTACTGTAACTCTGTTACTGATACTGGAGAGAGTGGGTGTTCCCCTACTGTAACTCTGTTACTGATACTGGAGAGAGTGGGTGTTCACCTACTGTAACTCTGTTACTGATACTGGAGAGAGTGGGTGTTCCCCTACTGTAACTCTGTTACTGATACTGGAGAGAGTGGGTGTTCACCTACTGTAACTCTGTTACTGATACTGGAGAGAGTGGGTGTTCACCTACTGTAACTCTGTTACTGATACTGGAGGGAGTGGGTGTTCCCCTACTGTAACTCTGTTACTGATACTGGAGAGAGTGGGTGTTCCCCTACTGTAACTCTGTGACTGATACTGGAGAGAGTGGGTGTTCACCTACTGTAACTCTGTTACTGATACTGGAGAGAGTGGGTGTTCACCTACTGTAACTCTGTTACTGATACTGGAGAGAGTGGGTGTTCACCTACTGTAACTCTGTTACTGATACTGGAGAGAGTGGGTGTTCCCCTACTGTAACTCTGTTACTGATACTGGAGAGAGTGGGTGTTCCCCTACTGTAACTCTGTTACTGATACTGGAGAGAGTGGGTGTTCCCCTACTGTAACTCTGTTACTGATACTGGAGAGAGTGGGTGTTCACCTACTGTAACTCTGTTACTGATACTGGAGAGAGTGGGTGTTCCCCTACTGTAACTCTGTTACTGATACTGGAGAGAGTGGGTGTTCACCTACTGTAACTCTGTTACTGATACTGGAGAGAGTGGGTGTTCACCTACTGTAACTCTGTTACTGATACTGGAGAGAGTGGGTGTTCACCTACTGTAACTCTGTTACTGATACTGGAGAGAGTGGGTGTTCCCCTACTGTAACTCTGTTAGTGATACTGGAGAGAGTGGGTGTTCCCCTACTGTAACTCTGTTACTGATACTGGAGAGAGTGGGTGTTCACCTACTGTAACTCTGTTACTGATACTGGAGAGAGTGGGTGTTCACCTACTGTAACTCTGTTACTGATACTGGAGAGAGTGGGTGTTCACCTACTGTAACTCTGTTACTGATACTGGAGAGAGTGGGTGTTCACCTACTGTAACTCTGTTACTGATACTGGAGAGAGTGGGTGTTCACCTACTGTAACTCTGTTACTGATACTGGAGAGAGTGGGTGTTCCCCTACTGTAACTCTGTTACTGATACTGGAGAGAGTGGGTGTTCACCTACTGTAACTCTGTTACTGATACTGGAGAGAGTGGGTGTTCACCTACTGTAACTCTGTTACTGATACTGGAGAGAGTGGGTGTTCACCTACTGTAACTCTGTTACTGATACTGGAGAGAGTGGGTGTTCACCTACTGTAACTCTGTTACTGATACTGGAGAGAGTGGGTGTTCACCTACTGTAACTCTGTTACTGATACTGGAGAGAGTGGGTGTTCACCTACTGTAACTCTGTTACTGATACTGGAGAGAGTGGGTGTTCACCTACTGTAACTCTGTTACTGATACTGGAGAGAGTGGGTGTTCCCCTACTGTAACTCTGTTACTGATACTGGAGAGAGTGGGTGTTCACCTACTGTAACTCTGTTACTGATACTGGAGAGAGTGGGTGTTCCCCTACTGTAACTCTGTTACTGATACTGGAGAGAGTGGGTGTTCACCTACTGTAACTCTGTTACTGATACTGGAGAGAGTGGGTGTTCACCTACTGTAACTCTGTTACTGATACTGGAGAGAGTGGGTGTTCACCTACTGTAACTCTGTTACTGATACTGGAGAGAGTGGGTGTTCCCCTACTGTAACTCTGTTAGTGATACTGGAGAGAGTGGGTGTTCCCCTACTGTAACTCTGTTACTGATACTGGAGAGAGTGGGTGTTCACCTACTGTAACTCTGTTACTGATACTGGAGAGAGTGGGTGTTCACCTACTGTAACTCTGTTACTGATACTGGAGAGAGTGGGTGTTCACCTACTGTAACTCTGTTACTGATACTGGAGAGAGTGGGTGTTCACCTACTGTAACTCTGTTACTGATACTGGAGAGAGTGGGTGTTCACCTACTGTAACTCTGTTACTGATACTGGAGAGAGTGGGTGTTCCCCTACTGTAACTCTGTTACTGATACTGGAGAGAGTGGGTGTTCACCTACTGTAACTCTGTTACTGATACTGGAGAGAGTGGGTGTTCACCTACTGTAACTCTGTTACTGATACTGGAGAGAGTGGGTGTTCACCTACTGTAACTCTGTTACTGATACTGGAGAGAGTGGGTGTTCACCTACTGTAACTCTGTTACTGATACTGGAGAGAGTGGGTGTTCACCTACTGTAACTCTGTTACTGATACTGGAGAGAGTGGGTGTTCACCTACTGTAACTCTGTTACTGATACTGGAGAGAGTGGGTGTTCACCTACTGTAACTCTGTTACTGATACTGGAGAGAGTGGGTGTTCACCTACTGTAACTCTGTTACTGATACTGGAGAGAGTGGGTGTTTACCTACTGTAACTCTGTTACTGATACTGGAGAGAGTGGGTGTTCACCTACTGTAACTCTGTTACTGATACTGGAGAGAGTGGGTGTTCACCTACTGTAACTCTGTTACTGATACTGGAGAGAGTGGGTGTTCCCCTACTGTAACTCTGTTACTGATACTGGAGAGAGTGGGTGTTCCCCTACTGTAACTCTGTTACTGATACTGGAGAGAGTGGGTGTTCACCTACTGTAACTCTGTTACTGATACTGGAGAGAGTGGGTGTTCCCCTACTGTAACTCTGTTACTGATACTGGAGAGAGTGGGTGTTCCCCTACTGTAACTCTGTTACTGATACTGGAGAGAGTGGGTGTTCCCCTACTGTAACTCTGTTACTGATACTGGAGAGAGTGGGTGTTCCCCTACTGTAACTCTGTTACTGATACTGGAGAGAGTGGGTGTTCACCTACTGTAACTCTGTTACTGATACTGGAGAGAGTGGGTGTTCACCTACTGTAACTCTGTTACTGATACTGGAGAGAGTGGGTGTTCCCCTACTGTAACTCTGTTACTGATACTGGAGAGAGTGGGTGTTCCCCTACTGTAACTCTGTTACTGATACTGGAGAGAGTGGGTGTTCACCTACTGTTGAAAACCTGTTGGTGTGATGAAAACACCATGTAGAACCTCACGGCTTTCTCTCTCTGTGTCTTTCTTTAGTAGAAATGTAATGAAATCTTAAATAAGTTAAACTGTTATCAAGTAAGCAACCTCTGAAATATTTATCTGCTGATTTAACTGTAAGGAGAGTTAGTAGAGAGCAGTGTTTGTGTGATAGTTAGTTGTTTATGTGTGTGTGTGTGTGTGTGTGTGTGTGTAGTTATTTATTCATGCTGTGGGCTAGACGCAGCTCAGTCACTGCATTATTTAGGCTGTGAGTATACACACTCAGTTGGACGGCTCTTTAGAGGGGTCACTGACCACGCTTTGAAATAATGGCATTAGAAACGTTCTGCTTAGCTAGTGCAGAATGTGCAGAGTGCGTGCGTGTGTGTGTTTGGGTGGTGGTGGGGAGGAAAGTCAAATTATTTTCTCTTCAGAGATAAACAAGGATGTTTAACATACAGCCGTCCAGCCTACAGGAGAGGTGTGTATGTGTGTGTGTGTGTGTGTGTGTGTGTGTGTGTGTGTGTGTGTGTGTGTGTGTGTGTGTGTGTGTGTGTGTGTGTGTGTGTGTGTGTGTGTGTGTGTGTGTGTGTGTGTGTGTGCTGCGTGCGTGCGTGTCTGTGTGCGTGCACTAGGCTAATGGTGCTGAAGGCGTGTTACGGCAATGCCAAGTATGACATGCTATTTGATGGTATGGAGGTGTGGAGACCTGTCTTTTCCGGAAATTAGTATGATTTCAATATTCACATCATATCTCACATTCATTCTCCTTCATTATTTTTCTAATTTTCTCTCTCACCGTGGCCCTCCCTCTTTCCCTCCTTCCCTCCCTCTGCTAACTGTCCGCAGATAGAATCAGATGTTATTTGTCTATTGAGGGACCAGGATAACATTTAATAAAGGCCTGCTATAATAACCATTAGGGCTGGGATGTAACCCTGGTGACAGGACTGTATAAGCAGGCCATTGAGGATCTATTGAGCTCCAGTTACACTGACCAGGCTATGTGATTAGATGATCTAGTAGACTAATTGTTATTAGACCGCAGCCACACATTCATTTCTCATTTTTGAATACTAATTGACCCCAGCCTGCCCCTCACGCCTCCTCTCCCCTCATCTCCTTTCTTCTCCTCCTCTCTTCCCTCCTCTCTTATCCCTCCATCTCTCCCTCAGTCAGCATGTTCTCTCCAGTAGCCAGTAGCGTTAGTTTAATCGTACCAGTGTTTCCCCTGCAGAGACGTTTATTGATCCTGATTGATTTCTGACCACAGGATATTGATCAGCTGGAGGCAACTCCAAAGCCCCGCCCACTTCTAATGAGAGACCCTCTGTGTGTGACAGGAGACAAATAATCAACACAAACAAACCCACATCCGAACATATATGCACGTCCCTCGGCCAGCTGCTCCACCAAGGCCAAAGCTCTCTGGATACCATGGTAATGTCTCTCTAAGGTGTGATTGGTCAAAAGAATGCCATGGAGCTTTTGAAAGTCTGTGAAAAAGTGTTCTACCGAAAAAGTTTGGTTACTAGCTACCTTTTTAATTTGGATCCCGCAACGCTCTTAGCCTCAGTTGCTGGGACCACTACAGTATATCTGTCCAGGGATCCTGCCAACCAAATGTTTGAAGGGCCTAGCTGCTAACTAGCTATCAAGTTGGCAAGGTTTCCTTGACAGCTGGAACACAGCCCACAACACGGTTAGCCCTTGTGGTGGGGACTGTGGATTATTGTTTGTTGCTGTTTAAATCTGCCCTGCGACCTGCCCTGTCTGAAACTGCGTGGATTACCAGTGTTAGCCTACGTTGCTACCATGGCATCCAAAGCTTAAGGTAGGAGTAATAGAGAGGGCAGTGTTTCTCTATCACAAGTGAAGGATCTTTTAAATGAACAAGGGTTCTAAGAGCTTTGTCCAAATACTGAGGTACTCAACCAACAAAAGAATGAACGATTTGACCAGAGAGGTCCAGGACCTTAAGAACAGTTTGCAGTTCTCCCAGGGAGAGTTGGATGTCCTGAAAGAGACCTGCAGCAAGACGACAACAAACTGGAAGTCCTCTGGAGATGACATCAGCACAGTCTGTCAATCATTATTAACACATTTAGAATAGTAAGTTAGTGGAGTAGCCAGCTATCTAAACTTGTAGTAGGCCTAATCAATGTCAAATTACCGACCAGGGGGCCCCCATTGATTTTGTTAGTCACTCTCACTCAGATATCATATTACAAACTGCAAATCTTCTTTCCACACTATGGCAAAATTAGTAGAATTACATTAAATTAGTTTTAAAATTGCTCAAACTTCTCTCCGCCGTATGGAAAACTGTGTAGAAACGTGCTTTAAAACGGCAACATTTTCTCTACGCCCCACGGCAAAATGTGTAGTATTGTACTTTTTTTTTAAATCTCTTTTTATCTCCACATTATGTCTATCCCTGCCGGGGGGGAGCGGGGTATGGATGTGGGTACGCAGCCCCTCATGATCAGTTAAGATTTTTTGTGGCCCCACCCCCATCAAAGTTGTCCATTCCTGATCTAGAGGGACAATCCAGGCAGAATAACATTGTTGTGTATGACATACCAGAGTCTTCACATGAGAACTGGGCCGAGGAGAAAGTACAAAACATTAGGTTGAGGTGGAGCGCGCCCACAGGTCTGAAAAACATGCAACCAGCCCAGGTGACAGACCCAGGCCGATAGTGGTCAAGTTCCTGAGGTTTAAGGAAAAGATGGCTGTTCTGGAGAGAGCCAAGACCTTGAGAGGAACCAATATCTGAAACTGTGCGCCAGAGGTGGAAAGAACTTATCCCGGCTATGAAAGCTGCCAGAGAGCATGGGAACATTGTTTACATCTCCTACGAGAGGCTCATTGTCCACCCTCCCTCCAAAAAGCCTGGGAGGAATGGGAGAGCCTCAGGGTCAGTAGCTTCAACCCAACATCACACACATATAGGTATTTATTTTTTGTCCACATTATGACTATCTCTGATAAGCTACCAAGGAAAGGGCTAAGAATAGCCCATATTAATATATGAAGCCTTAGAAATAAAGTTCATGAAATCAATAACTTGCTACCATTGGATAACATTCATATATATATATACACTGCTCAAAAAAATAAAGGGAACACTTAAACAACACATCCTAGATCTGAATGAAATAAATAATCTTATTAAATACTTTTTTCTTTACATAGTTGAATGTGCTGACAACAAAATCACACAAAAAGAATCAATGGAAATCCAATTTATCAACCCATGGAGGTCTGGATTTGGAGTCACACTCAAAACTAAAGTGGAAAACCACACTACAGGCTGATCCAACTTTGATGTAATGTCCTTAAAACAAGTCAAAATGAGGCTCAGTAGTGTGTGTGGCCTCCACGTGCCTGTATGACCTCCCTACAACGCCTGGGCATGCTCCTGATGAGGTGGCGGATGGTCTCCTGAGGGATCTCCTCCCAGACCTGGACTAAAGCATCCGCCAACTCCTGGACAGTCTGTGGTGCAACGTGGCATTGGTGGATGGAGCGAGACATGATATCCCAGATGTGCTCAATTGGATTCAGGTCTGGGGAACGGGCGGGCCAGTCCATAGCATCAATGCCTTCCTCTTGCAGGAACTGCTGAAACACTCCAGCCACATGAGGTCTAGCATTGTCTTGCATTAGGAGGAACCCAGGGCCAACCGCACCAGCATATGGTCTCACAAGAGGTCTGAGGATCTCATCTCGGTACCTAATGGCAGTCAGGCTACCTCTGGCGAGCACATGGAGGGCTGTGCGGCCCCCCAAAGAAATGCCACCCCACACCATGACTGACCCACCGCCAAACCGGTCATGCTGGAGGATGTTTCAGGCAGCAGAACGTTCTCCATGGCGTCTCCAGACTCTGTCACGTCTGTCACATGTGCTCAGTGTGAACCTGCTTTCATCTGTGAAGAGCACAGGGCGCCAGTGGCGAATTTGCCAATCTTGGTGTTCTCTGGCAAATGCCAAACGTCCTGCACGGTGTTGGGCTGTAAGCACAACCCCCACCTGTGGATGTCGGGCCCTCATACCACCCTCATGGAGTCTGTTTCTGACCGTTTGAGCAGACACATGCACATTTGTGGCCTGCTGGAGGTCATTTTGCAGGGCTCTAGCAGTGCTCCTCCTGCTCCTCCTTGCACAAAGGCGGAGGTAGTGGTCCTGCTGCTGGGTTGTTGCCCTCCTACGGCCTCCTCCACATCTCCTGATGTACTGGCCTGTCTCCTAGTAGCGCTTCCATGCTCTGGACACTACGCTGACAGACACAGCAAACCTTCTTGCCACAGCTCGCATTGATGTGCCATCCTGGATGAGCTGCACTACCTGAGCCACTTGTGTGGGTTGTAGACTCCATCTCATGCTACCACTAGAGTGAAAGCACCGCCAGCATTCAAAAGTGACCAAAACATCAGCCAGGAAGCATAGGAACTGAGAAGTGGTCTGTGGTCTCCACTTGCAGAACCACTCCTTTATTGGGGGTGTCTTGCTTATTGCCTATAATTTCCACCTGTTGTCTATTCCATTTGCACAACAGCATGTGACATTTATTGTCAATCAGTGATGCTTCTTAAGTGGACAGTTTGATTTCACAGAAGTGTGATTGACTTGGAGTTACATTGTGTTGTTTAAGTGTTCCCTTTATTTTTTTGAGCAGTATATGCAGTATACAGCTTGGAAAATTCCAGAAAATGATGTCATGGCTTTAGAAGCTTCTGATAGGCTAATTGACATCATTTGAGTCAATCGGAGATGGATGTATTTCAAGGCCTACCTTCAAACTCAGTGCATCCTTGCTTGACATCATGGGAAAATCAAAAGAAATCAGCGAAGACCTCAGAAAAAAATTGAAGACCTCCACAAGTCTGGTTCATCCTTAGGAGAAATATCCAAACGCCTGAAGGTACCACGTTCATCTGTACAAACAATAGTATGCAAGAATAAACACCATGGGACCACTCAGCCGTAAGACCGCTCAGGAAGGAGACACGTTCTGTCTCCTAGAGATGAACGTACTTTGGTGCGAAAAGTGAAAATCAATCCCAGAACAACAGGAAAGGACCTTGTGAAGATGCTGGAGTAAACAGGTACAAAAGTATCTATATCCACAGTAAAACGAGTCCTTTATCAACATAACCTGAAAGGCTGCTCAGCTAGGAAGAAGCCACTGCTCCAAATCCGCCATAAAAAAGACAGACTACGGTTTGCAACTGCACATGTGGACAAAGATCATACTTTTTGGAGAAATGTCCTCTAATGAAACAAAAATAGAATTGTTTGGCCATAATGACCATCGTTATGTTTGGAGGAAAAAGGGGGAGGATTGCAAGCCGAAGAACACCCTCCCAACCATGACGCACAGGGGAGGCAGCATCATGTTGTGGGGGTGCTTTGCTGCAGGAGGGGCTGGTGCACTTCACAAAATAGATGGCGTCATGAGGAAAGAAAATTATGTGGATATATTGAAGGAACATCTCAAGACACCAGTCAGGAAGTTAAAGCTTGGTTGCAATGGGTCTTCCAAATGGACAATGACCCCAAGCATACTTCCAAAGTTGTGGCAACATGGCTTAAGGACACCAAAGTCAAGGTATTGGAGTGGCCATCATAAAGCCCTGACCTCAATCCTATAGAAAATTTGTGGACAGAACTGATAAATCGTGTGCGAGCAAGGAGGCCTACAAACCTGACTCAGTTACACCAGCTCTGTCAGGAGGAATGGGCAAAAATTCACCCATCTTATTATGGGAAGCTTGTGGAAGGCTACCCGAAATGTTTGACCCAAGTTAAACAATTTTAAAGGCAATGCTACCAAATACTAATTGAGTGTATGTAAACTTCTGACCCACTGGGAATGTGATGAAATTAATAAAAGCGGGACATTGCCCTGGGTAAGGGGGCCGTCTTCTGCATGGGACATTAAACGGGTGTCCTGACTCTCTGTGGTCATTACAAATCCCATGACACTTACATTAAGAATAAGGGTGTTAATCCCGGTGTCATGGCTAAATTCCCAACCTGGCACCATTCCATCATTGCCACCTAGACATCCCCGTCATTCCTAATTGGCATATATCATTCCTCACCTCTCCACCTGATAGCTGATATGTGGTGAGCGTTCTGGCACAAAAATGATCACCGTGCATCAGCCAGGTGGGTGCTACACATTGGTGGTGGATGAGGTGAGTTTCCCGCTACTATGTAAAGCCTTTTGAGTACCTCAGTTGGTAGAAAAGCACTATATAAATTCAATCAATTATTATTATTTACATCACCCGCCATCACATTTTTAGAGAGTTGTTTATCAAATAGAACCCAGAGAGTGTTCTTCAATGGAAGCTTCTCTAACATCAGTTAAGTACAGTGCGGTGTCCCTCGGGGCAGTTGCCTTGGGCCATTAGTCTTATCTATTTTTACAAATTATTTGCCGCTGGTCTTACAAGAAGCTAGAATGACAATGCATGCGGATGATTCCACACTCTACATGTCAGCACCCAAAGCCTGTGAGCTCACTGAAATTCTAAATAAGGAGTTACAGTCAGTGTCAGAATGGGTGATTAATAATAAACTGGTCTTTAATACATTTAAAATTAAAAGCATTGAATTTGGTTATAAACATTTTCTAAGACCTAAAACTCAACTGGAGTTGTACATAAAGGGTGTGACCATTGAGCAAGATGAGGAAGCTAAACTACAAGGTATAACATTGGATGGTGAATTATCATGGTGTCATAATTCTCGTCGTCTGAAGAGGAGAAATCATCGGACCAATATGCAGTGGGTATATTGCTCATCTTCGTATTTATTGAAGGTAAACAGACTCAAACAAAATAATGACGATAACAGTCCAGTAAGGTGCACAGACTAAACCGGAAACAACCACCCACAAACACAAGTGAAAACACACACAACTAAATATGGTCTCCAATCAGAGATAACAAGAAACAGCTGCCTCTGATTGGAGGTCATTGACAAAACTAACATAGACATAGACATAGAAAAACTAGAAAAACCACATAGAAATAGAAAACATAGAATATAAACCAAAAACCCCGAAACACACTAAACAAACACCCCCTGCCACGCCCTGACCAAACTACAATAACAAACAACCCCTTTTACTGGTCAGGACGTGACAGTACCCCCCCCAAAGGTGCAGACCCCGACTGCACCTAAACACAAAAACCCCCACAAAAATAACCCCAAACTTAAAGGGAGGGAAGGGAGGGTGGCCACCGTCACCAACGGCTCCCGTGCTACACCCCCCCTCCCCAATCCTCCAACTACGGAGGTGGTTCAGGCTATGGCTTTAGTCCCCATTTTAACCTGCCCACCCCCCTTGAAGGCTCATGGCTGTAGACCACTGCTGAAGGCTCTGGGCTAAGGTGCGTCGCTGGAGACCTCGGGCTGAGGTGCATCGCTGGAGACCTCGGGCTGAGGTGCGTAGCTGGAGAACTCGGGCTGAGGTGTGTCGCTGGAGACCTCGGGCTGAGGTGCGTCTCTGCAGGCTCCGGACTGTGGACCGTCTCTGCAGGCTCCGGACTGTGGGCCGTCTCTGCAGGCTCCTGACTGTGGGCCGTCTCTGCAGGCTCCGGACTGTGGGCCGTCTCTGCCGGCTCCGGACTGTGGGCCGTCTCTGTCGGCTCCAGACTGTAGGACGTCGCCGGAAGCACTGGACGGGGAACTGTCACCGGAAGCTCTAGACGGGGCACTGTCGCCGGAAGCTCTGGACGGGGCACTGTCGCCGGAAGCTCTGGAGGGGGAACTGTCGCCGGAAGCTCTGGATGGGGAACTGTCGTCGGAAGCCCTGGACGGGGACTGCGCACTGAAGGCCTGATGCGTGGGGCTGGCTTTGGAGGCGCCAGACTAGTGACACGCACCACAGGGCTAGTGCGAGGAGCAGGAACAGGACGTACTGGGCTGGGCAGGCACACTGAAGGCCTGATGTGTGGGGCTGGCTTTGGAGGCGCCAGACTATTGACACGCACCTCAGGGCTAGTGCGAGGAACAGGAACAGGACGTACTGGACTGGGCAGGCGCACTAGAGGCCTGATGCGTGGGGCTGGCTTTGGAGGCGCCAGAACAGTAACATGCACCACAGGGCTAGTGCGAGGAGCAGGAACAGGATACACTGGGTCTTGAATACGCACTGGAGGTCTGGAGCGCACAGCCTGCTCAACCCATCCTGGCTGGATTGTCACTGTAGCCCTGCACGGGTGGAGTGCTGGCACAGGGCGAACTGGGCTGTGCTGAGGCATGATGGCTGCCGTGCGTAGAGGAGGCGCAGGGTGGCCTGGGCCTAGGAGACGCACTGGTGGCCAGATGTGCTGTGCCGGCGCACTTCTCCCTGGCTGGATGCTCACTCTAGCACGGCACTTGCGGGGGCCTGGTATCAACCGTACCGGACTGTGCGTGCGGATGGGCGAGACCATGCACACTTCCGCATAGCACAGTGCTCTCAACGCCAAACACTCCCCATAATAAGCACGAGGACTTGGTTCAGGCCTATTGCCTGACTTACTCCAACTCCCCGTGTGCCCCCACAAAAAATGTTTTTGGGGCTGCCTCCTCTCCTCCTGAAATGGAGGATATAGTGCCTCGTATCTCCGTCGCTCAGCCTTTGCTGCCTCCAGCTCCTCCTTCGGGCGCCGGTACTCCCCTGCCTGCCTCCAGGGTCCCTTACCATCCAATATTTCCTCCCATGTCCACGAATCTAAGTAGCTCTCCTGCTGCTCCCTCCTCCGCTGCTTAGTCCTCTTATGGTGGGTGGTTCTGTCATAATTCTCGTCGTCTGAAGAGGAGAAATCATCGGACCAATATGCAGCGGGTATATTGCTCATCTTCGTATTTATTGAAGGTAAACAGACTCAAACAAAATAACGACGATAACAGTCCAGTAAGGTGCACAGACTAAACCGGAAACAACCACCCACAAACACAAGTGAAAACACACACAACTAAATATGGTCATTGACAAAACTAACATAGACATAGAAAAACTAGGAAAACCACATAGAAATAGAAAACAGAACATAAACCAAAAACCCCAAAACACACTAAACAAACACCCCCTGCCACGCCCTGACCATACTACAATAACAAACAACCGCTTTTACTGGTCAGGACGTGACACATGGTCAAGTCATATTGCCAAAGTTGTTGTGACGATGGGGAGGGGTATGTCTGTTTTAACAAGATGTTCTGCGTTTTTTATACAAAAATCAACTGTACTAGTTGTTCAGGCTCTGGTTTTGTCCCATCTTGATTACTGTCCAGTAATATGGTCAAATGCAGCACAGAAAGACCTACCAAAGCAACAGCTGGCTTAAAACAGAGTAGCACACCTTACCCTTAACTCCAGAACTACCATCAACAACATGCAAGACAGTATTTCCTTGTTGTGGGTTTACTCGTTGAGAGATGAACTGCTTCTCTTCTACTTTTTATGAGAAATATTACTGTGATAAAAAAAAATCCATATTGTCTGCATAATCAAATAACATCCAGCTCAGACACCCACACATACCCTGCAGGACATGCCACCAGGGGTCTCTTCACAGTCCTCAAGTCCAGAACAAAATTACCTTCATAAAACTAATGGAACGATAGGAACTGTGAGGGGATGCACACACACACACGCACGCACGCACACACACACACACGCACACACGCACACACGCACACACGCACGCACGCGCGCGCGCGCACGCACACACACACACACACACACACACACACACACACACACACACACACACACACACACACACACACACACACACACATACATAGTTGCACCCAGACACACTCCTACACACACATTCTTTTTTAGTTGTATTGTTTGTATAATTTTGTTGTCGTACTGTTTGCATATCGTTGTATTTTAAATTTGTGTGACTGTCCTTGTCTAGCAGTGTATCCGTATTTTGTTACGTGTCATGTTTAGTGTTTTTTGTGGACCCCAGGAAGAGAAGCCTTTGCTTCTGCAAAAGCTAAATGGGGATCTAAAAATATATAAAAAAATGGAATGTTTTCTTAAAAGGAAGTATGTAAATGATGTAGAATAGACTAAACACACACACACACACACACACACCACACACACACACACACACACACACACACACACACACACACACACACACACACACACACACACACACACACACACACACACACTGATGTATAATTGAAGTAATCCTGTGCACTAGCTGAGGTACACAGGCAGCGGGTTGAAACACTCTGATGTGACTGGCAGCTTAAGGCAGTCAGATCAGCCTGGTCACAGCACCCTTTAATATAATATAAAAGCACCCTCTAATGAAAACATGAATAAACATATTGCTACATGCTGACACATCAAGGGCAAACTGCCACTCATTAATTCATTAACCACAAAATATAGGAAGTGACAAGTTAGTTACTCAAGACATTAAATAAAAAATATGCAAATGTCCCCGACCAGTTTTACACCAATGAATTCAACATTTTAGAGGAAATAATTTCAGACTATATTTCAATTATAGATTACTAGAACATTTCTCAGAGAGAGAGAGGAAGAGAGAGAGAACGAGAGAGAGAGAGAGAGAGAGAGAGAGAGAGAGAGAGAGAGAGAGAGAGAGAGAGAGTGCGAGAGAGATGATTGTACAGTACAGTTTTCACCAAGCTGTATGGTTAAACTGCACCACTCCTAGTTATAAAAGACAGAGGATTAAACAAAAGCTTTAGTAACAGCAAAAAGACAGGCCAGTGTGGAGTATCAAAACACTCCTGCTGAAGTGAACCCAAATGGAAGAGAGATGATTAATATTAGAGCTAATTCAGTAACAGCTGGCAACACCAGATCCTTAGTTTTAGTTCCTCTATTTTCCACAACAATCAAATAATGTTTTATTCATCATTAGTCATCGCCAGATAACAAAAATCTCAACATTCTCACCCACTGAACATTTCATTAAGACCTGCTGTAATAACTGTGTGTGTGTGTGTGTGTGTGTGTGTGTTTGTGTGCCAGTCTGCGGAGCGTAAAGATGGTATCTCCAGCAGTAGTCTCCCTCCACAGTCTACACCAGCAGACTCCTCAGTGGCCAATTAGAACACAGAAGTAATCTGACTGGGCACCCCGCGCAATGATCGATTTATCCAACACATGTAACATATGTAACGTGTTACTATGTCCCCTGTGTGTAGGACTGTGTGTGTGTGTGTGTGTGTGTGTGTGTGTGTGTGTGTGTGTGTGTGTGTGTGTGTGTGTCTGTGTGTGTGTGTGTGTGTGTGTGTGTGTGTGTGTGTGTGTGTGTGTGTGTGTGTGTGTAGGACTGTGTGTGTGTGTGTGTGTATTTGTAACATGCCACAATGTAAGTGTAATGAATACATCAGCTAACATGCTATAGTTGACCCTGGCGTCCTCACAAGGGATCCCCCTGTAACTCTCTGGTGCTATATACTGTAAGCTAGTCTGCTATAGGAGGGTACTCACTAGATGGCCATACTAGAAATGACTTAATTGGCGGTTTTGTCGTCAGAAAATAAAGAGGAAGTACATGATCTATATTACCGCATTTTTGTTAAGGTTTATGAATACAAAGTTATTTGCGGCTACTTCTGTCCTGTCCTGCATAGACGGGTAGTAAAGACTGACAGTAGAGGTCTCTGTGTGTTATAGTTAGAACCAGCTCTCTCACGGACACTGTGATCAGACCACTGAGTTGAAACAATACTCCCCGTCTCTTTATGGCTCCTTCTGAGAGGCTTCAGGGACCAAGGAGACAGGGAGAGACGGAGACAGAGAAGGAGTGGAGAGGGAACGAGAGGTGAGAGTGGAGATAGGAGGAGTTGAGTGGGTAGGAGACCGAGGAGGGGGAGGCTGGCTGTCAGAGAGACAGGCTTTCGATTGGGTTGGGAGCTCTCTCTCTCTATCTCCATC